>NW_009925109.1:30055-35005 GCF_000696875.1 Nestor notabilis
AGCTTGAAGATACCCTGCGTTTCTGCTAGTCTTCTCGGAACTGAGGAAATTAAAGTCTGACAGATAAACTTACCTTTCTACTGCTGCAGGATGCTAACTCTACAGGTTATCTTTTGCTGCAGTGCCCAGCTTAGTTCAAGAGAAATACCAAAGCAGGAGGAAAGCAAGTCCCACACTGGGACACACCGTTCACAACCCCAAGGAAAAGACATGCCTGAAGGTGAGGAGCAGCAAAGCATAAGCTACGAAGCCCTGCTGGGTTCCCATTTTCTCAGATACCGAAACTTTAACACCAGAGGAGAAGATTCTGGGTTTAACAGATGGTTTCTTTGGGTTTTCTTGCACTTGTGCCAGAGGATATTACTTTGCATTCTGCTTGGCAGAAATTGCCAGATTATGTGTGAGCACTTCGCACATTTTCAGGAGGCACATGCTGCTGCTCTCCTGGAAGTTAGGTATGATCTCTGAAATGTCTGGGAAGTTCTCACTTCTAGCTGTATTCAAGATAAAATGATGGAAAAGGAATCTCATAGCTTATACCACATGTACTACATGTACTAACATACACAGATACCACTTACAGATCACTTCCCCCACTGCTACATAAACTAGCCTTTGTACATTCAAGGCTTGTCCTGCAGTCAACACAATCCCCCAGGATTACGTGAATCCCTCAGGAGCATCACTTCCCCATGGCCTCCCTTGCATCCTCCCACAGAAGCACACAGTAAGCCAGCATCGCTGTCGCCTGTGCAGTAACAGTGACAGACAGTGAATCGCAACTCCTACTCAGTGTGCACAACAGCGCTGGAGTAAGTTACTACATCTCAGTTACCCAAACCTCCCCTACAGCCCCCTGTCCTCTCACCTCTGACCATGGTATATCAGCCTCCATTGAGCATCACCCTCTGTTAGCACCAAGTTTTGCCCCTTCACTTCTTTAAAAGCAAAACAAGAGAAACTATCTTTGGGCTATGGCTAAAGCTCTTCACAGAAATGATTTTCTTTTCAGTAGAAATTTTTTTTACCCAAGGCTGAAAATTCATTACTATATTGTTTTTGACTTACAGCCAAATGCAAAACATTATAGAAATTGAACTATAACTTGGCTTGGTTTATCTCCTCATATCCTGTACAACACTTTGACAGTTGCAGAAACTTCTTTCCGGAACTTGTGATAGTGCAGAAATGGCTGTTTCTGAGCACGATGCTAAAGTGAGAGCTCATGTCCCATTAGGGCTGGACTGCAGCAAGCAGGTTTTGATAGGCAAGTGGTTAAGCAGTTCAGTCTTGTTCAGGGATAGTCAGAAAGGCAATTCCTGATTTTCAGCACTGCAAGAGGAATAATCGATGTTACTCAAATCCAAAAAAGCTTCTTGTCAAGGGAGTCTCCTGAGGTCACCGAGGCTCCTGTGGATTAGGAAGGGCAGCAGAATAAATCCAGAGATTAGCAGAGGAGAAAAGTTGAACAGAAAATGTGTGACATGGGAGGATTAACGCTCCAAAGGAGGAAAGCAAGTTACAGAGAAACAAGAACAGAGGAGAACATGCAGTTGGTGTAACCTGCTGCTAAGACTGCTGCACTTTACTTTCTGTAACCGTCAAAAAGACAGTGTGCATGTACACCAAATTAAAAGACTATACAGGTAATCCCAGTAGTGGAACACATGGGGAAATTGCCAAGTGGTTCAGAAAATTTCTGGCTCACTTCTTCAAGCTTTGGAATGGGCAAATCAGATCCAGAAATCCTAAGAAGACTTTACAAGGAATATTTTTAATGTTTCTTTGAGTGAACTGGGTCAGCTCTAGCCCAGTTACTGAACTGACAGCTCAATCAATCCTGTAGCAGGGCAGACGTTAAAGGAGGAGTGGAATGGAGAAGC
This sequence comes from Nestor notabilis, assembly GCF_000696875.1. Classification (NCBI taxonomy): domain Eukaryota; kingdom Metazoa; phylum Chordata; class Aves; order Psittaciformes; family Psittacidae; genus Nestor; species Nestor notabilis. The sequence continues at coordinate 31,939 of NW_009925109.1, forward strand.
CATGTATGGATTAGATGAACACTCCAACTAATCCACACTACAGAAATACTGCAGCACTATAGCCAGTACAACCCGGGTCAGCAAAGGCAGGGAGGCAAGAAGGGTGCACTTTGCTTCTCAGAAGCTTTCAGTTCTTAATTATAACATCATATAAACATTCCAAATATCAAGATCTGACAGTACTACAAATATTAAAAAAAAAAAAAAAATAAAATTAACTACTGGATACAGCAGAAGTTAAGACAAAAGAAACATGTTCTTCTGAAAGTTCCTCTTGGAGCCATGTAAACATGCCCTGCACAACCTCCTTCCCTTTGGCTGTGGGATTAGATAAGTATAGAAGCTGATATATAAGAAACATCCACCAGAAAGCCTGGCTACCACCCTGCATCCTAAAGGCTGAGGAAGCTCAGCTCTGGACTTGCACCACACAGCTCAGGCTCAGCTTAAGGATAATTCTTCCGCAGCACCTGTCAAACAGCAAGAGCAGCCGGTGCTCCTGTGTGTGCAGCTGCACCTCCCAAGAGATCACCAGTGTCTCCCTTGCAATTCTCACCTCAACGAAGCTTCCAGGTGGTGAGCAGAGAGACACCGCCAGGCTGCTGGCACCCTCTTCACTTCTGTTAGCTACCAGCCCCTTGAGAGCCAAATTTCTAGGTGCATTTCCCTTTCTCAAGAGACTCTGGATGATGCCCAGTTGTAAGCAAATACAGGTAGCACCTGAAATACATGTAATGCAGTCTGCTCATCACTTTGCTGAATTTGTGGTCTTTCTAGTGTACTAGAGAGTTTAAATACATGTGGAGAGAGCAATAACTGTTAGGGTAGGAATTTTTTATGCTCTTTATTTGTCCCCCCTGCCTAAACTAATTAGGATCGTTTCTGAAAAATGAAACAAAATTGAAACACATTTCTCTTAATGAAAGATTCTCCTTCATCCAAACATATTCTCATAGTGTTGCTCCTGGACACTGGGGAGCAGGTAATGTTCATGCAATTGCGAAGGACAGAAGAGGAGAAGGACGGAGAAGTACACTGGAATATGACAGGGAAGAAACACAAAAGCATTCAAAACACTACAAGATTTAGCTTAAGGGCAGTGGGGTTACTGTCGTGGTTTAAGCCCAGCCGGCAACTTGGAACCACGCAGCCGCTCGCTCACTCCCCCCCTTTACCTTTCCCCCCCCGCTCCCGGAGGGATGGGGAGGAGAATCGAAGGAATGTAACTCCCATGGGTTAAGATAACAGCACTCCAGTAACTAAGGTGTAATACAAACCACTGCGGGGGGAAATAAATGAGTAAGGTTGCTCTTAAACAAAGAGAAGGCCATGTTTAGGATGGTCTTTATCATATCTCTATGTTGCATAAGCAGAAATCAGAAGAGAAACCATGAAAAGATGGAAGAGATTGTGGCAATCCCTTTCATCCTGTTCCAGCAAGTATTATTTACGGGAGAATGAAGTTGCCTTTCAATTACAAAGCATTACTTCAGATTGAAACCACTGCTCCCAGTGAGGCTAAATGATGAAACTGTTTCTTCCAAGGATTAAATTTAAAGGCATTTGAAATGGTCTGAAATGAACATGGCTGCAAAGGTAAAACCTTTATCTCATAGTTTTGCAAACTTAGAAAGAAGGGCATGGGTGGAGATCACAAACATTTCCATATTGGAGAGAGGAACAGAAAGTGAAGCCAGGAGAAAGACAGGAGAAACAGGCAGGGCTCTAATATGAAGAAGTGCAGCAGGTCTTACTCACGGCTTCAGCAAACACTCTGGCTTAGAGAAGCTGATCCCAACAGTTAATGACCAACAGTTTGTTTCTCAGGTATCTTTGCTTTTTACTTTCTATGTCTGACAAAGTCCTCACAAGTGGTCCATGGCTCAGCCATGCTTTAGACATCTTTTCCCACCCAGTTGAGTTGGATTCCAACACAGCACTTGCCCAACACATACAGACTTGTCATACAGACATTCAGGACTAGCACAGGCAGAACATTTTAGGTAAAATTCCCTTTAAACAAGAGTGATGAAAACTTGCTCTTGCTGTGCTGAGGAGGTCTGACAACCCCATAGTATTATTTGGACATAGTCAGACATTAACGAGAATGAAACAAGAGGAACAGTATTATTAGGGGAGATTAGCCTCTTAAACTCAGGAGAACAAACACTAGGAGTGAGGTTACAGCCCAGCTATTCCAAAGCAGGAAAACTAACATTGGAATTTAGTAATACAAAGAATACTACATCAAGCTGGGTTAGTTTATGTTACAGGATAAAATGGTGTACAGCTTAAGCATTTTTTCGTGATCTCAGGATGACAAACTGATAAAGGAAGTAATTAGTAAAGACTGCTGAGCTGTGAAAAGCTCAAGGATTTGATCATAAAGGATGCTTGGCATTTCTTGCAGTCATGCCAAATAGTGAAATGTATTTTGGGAATACATAAAAAAAGAAGAAAAATTGGAATCTCTGAGCAGCAAACGAAGGTTTAATATTAAAGATAAGAAAGGCCCCAAACTTTACACACATATTTGGCCTCAGTTTTCAGCAAGTATAAAGATGCTGACCATGGGAGCAAGGCACGCTGGTAAACAAAGATGGGTACAGACATATGAATGGGTACCAGTAGTCAAAGCCAGAACTCACGGAATGAGATTCACCTAATCTCATTTTAAAGAGCCAATAACTACACTGTAATTTCAGGCCTCTCCTTGCAATCAGAGAGGAATGAATACATACCTTGATGTTTTAAGTTCACCTAGCCTGCTTTACAATCATATTCTAAGATAAAAGGAATTGCACCTGAAATACACCTGATCAGAGGGAGCCTAGTGGAGTGGCACAGGTGCCAGGTGACTCTGAAGAGTTTAATGGCTGAGGTGAGGGGAAGCTGCCTCTCTCCCATAATTGGATACCTAAAAACCAAAACTAAGCCACACTCACCTAGAAAATAAAATCCAATTAACAGAAATACAGCACGATAGTGATACAAGGGTTCTGAATAACTGAATCCATTATGGAGTGTTTCCCAAGGTTAAAAAAACCCATAACTATATTAGGGAAAG
>NW_009925109.1:35036-38477 GCF_000696875.1 Nestor notabilis
CAGCTACTGACTGTTCATCTGACCTAGCACTATGCAAGTATTTCAGCACATCTGAAGATACTGAAAAATAGTCAGATCGCTAGAGGTAAATAAAAAAAAATGTAGTACAACATGAGATGAAACTACAAAAGATGGACCAAGCCCATCTAACTGGCTCTATGACCAGAAAATGCAGTAAAGCTATTTTCTCAGACTTCAGTAAAGCATGCACTCAGGTAAACTGGAGAAAGACAAGGACTAGTAGAACAGGAAGGTAAATGAAGAGCTAAATGAAAGGGAAGATGGCAGTGGCTTGCATGCCAATAGCAGCAGTGGTGAACCAGAAAGGGTGCACTTGTGGCATTCCTCAGGCACTAGTCTTGTGAACATTTTATTTAATATCTTCATTAGTGGTCTTAGCACAGTATGTAGGTTACTGATAGACCTAAATGATGACACAGAAGTGTAACTGACATGACCACCCAGACAGAAGTATCATGCAGAAGGATCAGAAATAAGACCAAATTCGAAATGAAAGGCTAGACTCACAATGCAAAAACATCTGCCCTATGCTCAGAGAAGGATGTATAGTAACTGAATTGTGACTGCGACAAAGATAATTGCAGTTTCACCAGGATCAGGGTATTTTGGGTGAGGTTTGTAAGAGTCAAGCTAGTACAGAAGCATCTACTGAGATCCCCCATGGATCAGCTGCAACCAGTTTAGGGTACCTGTATCTAGAAATACAAACTCAAAATGAAAATAAATGCTTAAGAATTCAACCAAACTTTCTAAGTTACAGGCTTAAGAGCCTAGAAAAATCCCTTCCATGCTTACATCCCATGGTCACAGGTCCTTAAGAACTACAAAGAGGAGCACATGGGCTAATGCAAATTCTTAGACTGCTAATAACCACTTTCTGGTTATTACGGTTGCCATAACCATAAATACTGCTGCTGCACTTGAGTACTGCTTTACTTGATGCTCTAAAGGGGTGCAGTACAAATCAAAATCTGCTACCCAGCAACACGTATTTCCCTAAATACTCTTTCAGGAACAAAAACTAGGAGGTGCAGCAATGTAGATTAAACAGAAAAATCTCAGGTTTCAAATTATCTGAACTCACATTTCACTTCCACCATGAAGGGAGCGTTAAGTGAGCAGCACACAGGCGAGATTAAAAAAGGACCATCAGAAACATCACTCAGGAAGAAGCAGGCAGAGCAGCACTTTGTCATCGAGCTGTAAATCACGTCTGGCACACTCCTTAACTCTGGGCTCTTTTCTCACCCACCTTGATTGACGAGCCTTCCTCACCAGATGGAAAGGGAAGCCGTAGCTCCTCCCTTGGCAAGGCACCCAGGCCTCACTGGACTTCTGCAAGGATCCTGCAGATACCTTGTCTCACTGAGATGGCTGTGCTGACTTGAAGGAGTTATCAGTCACACAAAATTAGGTCAGAACTAATGGTTAATAATAGTTCCAGGTGCTGTCTCCCAGGCCTACCATCTGACTGTTGGGGCTTTCAAATTAGATTACCCACCCCCACCATTAATTTTCCCCTTCACTGTTTGAAAGACTCAAGTGAACAGGAAAATGACTTCCTATTCAGGGAAGACAGTGAATGTAGCAGTAATTAAATGAGCTAGAAAAAGAACAGCTAAAATTGTAGTTCTTTTTCCTCACTCAACTCAGTTTACAGGAATCTCAAGTGATACAGCAACGGGTAAAGCATCCTCAGAACAATGGAGTCTATAAATTGTTGGTATGTCTTCCACAGACACCAAATCCCATCCTTAGTATTCATGCTAATTTTAACAGGATAAGATGGGAATAGGAGAAAATATAAGAACAAAATATAAGAACACAGCTATAGTTAAAACATAAGAACACAGCTAGAGTGTGAAAAACCTGTTTGTGTACCTTATAACCTCATGATAGAGAAGACCAAATAAACTCCTAGAAGGTCTCATGTGATAACCTAGTTTTCAAAGCATGTTTGCATGTACTCTATCCCTGAGCTCTGATACCAAGGCATTTGTCTTGACTGCCACTCAGCTGTCTGTTAAAATGCCCTAACAACTTCCTACTTCCCTCTGCTACTTCTCATCCACCAGCACAGATAACGCTTCACTTGCTCTCACTTTTTTTTTTCTTATGCACTCTTTTGCACAGGGGTAGCACCAAACTCCTTCCAGATTTCACCTTGGCATCTCTTTCTGCACTGCTTTCACCCAGGCAAGACCCACCCAGCCAACTGACAGAAAGGGCTGAGGCAGCTCCAGCTCTACCAGACATCCCTAGCAGCCTCTCTTTTGACACTTTGCTTTCTCCCTTTAGCTCTGCTTTTCATTGTAATTTAACATCAAGATCATAATCCGAGTTTCTGCTTGTCTGCTCCTGGTTCTTACCTCAACCTCTGCTCTTGCTCCTGTGCCAGTTAGCTCTCTGAGTCTCCTCCCCTCTTTGCTTCAGCCTCTGTGAACACCATCATGATCGAGCTGCGAGGTCTGCTATTTAGAAGACATGATCAATTCTCTCAAGCTCTCCCCCTCTTGCAATCCAAACCTTCCAGATTCCTTGTATACCTGACCATGCTGCCCTCCTTTTGGGTCAGAGCAAAGCCCTCCCCTGTTCACCTTCAAAATTCTGGAGCTTATTCTCTCACACCTCTCATCCATTTACAAAGCCAGCTTCTGCTGCCCACGGCAAAAATCACACCAGAGCCTTTGCATTTTCTTTCATCCTGCTGCTTCTACCACTGAGAAGTTTGACACACACATTTACAAAGCTTTGTCACTGCTAGACTTTACATCCCTTTTTCCAATCCCTGCTGAGCTGGAGGAACATAAAGTCACTTCTAAAACAGCCAAACCCCAAAAATTCTCCTGCATTTTCTCCAAAGGCTACTTGACTTCATCTACCAACTTGACCACACAGAGAGAGAAACAGGAGTATGGGTGCAACACTGCACCTAAATTTACGTAGCTACACAGCTTCTAGATGGTATAGTGAAGACACACTGAACTACTAAGAACAGAGTAACAGTCACAGAGTCCACCAGAGCAGAGAGGCATCTCGGCTGAAGTTAAGAGCCTTGGCCAGTAAGAAAGTCATTCATAAGACAGGTATAACATACACAAACTATTTGGGTTTTTTTACATATACATATTCCTACCTCCCCAAAAGCCCTTGCTGGAGAGGATGTACACGCACATTTCCCTCCTCCCCTTCTGAGCTAGTTAACTTTCACTTAGGATATGGCTACATGTTGCCACTCTAAGCCATCTTCTGAAACTGGGAACTTATTTTGGGCCTCTCTGCATTTCTCCATAGTCACTTTTCACCACTGTAGTAAAGGTCTACATTCTGGGGAGACAGGGGGCTTGAAACCAGTACAATGCAGCTAACTGCCATCAATTAATAATTAGAAGTACTCTCCAACACCAACCCTTTGAACAC
>NW_009925109.1:38508-47358 GCF_000696875.1 Nestor notabilis
CCCACACTCCGGAGCCAAGCCCCTAATCATAAGCAGTCAGGTTCAAGTTGTCTGAGTGGGAAAAACTGAAACCATGTATCATTGCTGACACAGTTTTTACACCCAGAAGTTTTCACATACAATTGAAAAAAGTGACCTGTTTGATGACAAAACCCTTCCCACATGCTCCCTGACTGACTGGTCTTCGCTGTTACTCTAAGCAAACTATCTTGAAACAATTTGGGCACAAGCACATTTGAAACCTTCAGGATAAATCTCAATTTCCAAATGAAAAATGCTTTCCTTACTGAAAGCAGAAGATGTGAACAAACTTCCCATCTCAATTTACGGCAACAGTCACATAAGGATCAGCTTCATATAACTTCAGGGAAAACTTCTGTGTAATGAGGATTTTAGTGGGCTGTGCTGAAAAAAGGAGCAGAATTCACCCCCTTTGCATCCCATGACTCACTGTACTGCTCAGTTCACTAGCACCAAAAAGCTGACTTAAAAACCTCAGACAACTGGCAAAAAGAGTTCCTGCCGATAAAGTTTACCCTGCACATCACAGCAGTATAAAGAAAGCTAACTGCTTCCCAGCAGGAGCTGGTAAAGCAGTTTCCAAAGGCTGCTGCCTCTAAGCTGTCTTGCAGTGTGAGCATGGCCTCATTTGGCCAGGGACTCCCAGGAGAAGGCAGTCAATCCAGAGCTGTCCAATTCCTGATTCTCACCTTACTGGAGAGATTAAAAAAAGAGCATTTCAACTTTTCTGACCATGACTTCCCTCTCTGCTGCTTCACATCTCTCTCTACACATCCTCTTTATTTCCCTCCATCCCTCACTGGCAGCTGAGGATTACTGCTGAACTGGCATCTCCCTCTTCAGCCAGTTCATGTGGCCATGACTCCCGCTGGCAGCCCGCAGGGCCATCCCTTGCTGCTGTTTACAGACAGGAAAGACGGAGGTGTGACCTAGCCAGCCCCTATTAAAGATAATGTTATCACAGCTCCAATTGTTCCTGTCTACATCTGCTGGTGAGAGGAAATAATTGACTTGTCTGAGCTGAACAGGGATGTCAGAGAACCATGAATCAGAAAGCTGCTGCATTAACAGAGGATTTTTTTCCCATAACTGTGCTAATAAACAGCAGCTTCCCATTATTTCTCCCTATTTTTTCCTATTCACATGGAAGCAAAAGGCAGGGTGTCAGGGAGGCGGTGTGGGGAAAAGCAGAGACCTAAACGTAAAACCAGAGGTAAACCTTTCTGGTGCCTTGTATACAACTGCAGCTATACAGTGTTTAAAGTGTACAAGATGTACATTGCAGTGAAAATATAACTGCTAGCAAACAGGAAGTTCTGCAGGATCCACATGCATGTCCTGGTGTGCTGAACTCTAAGCCAAGTCCTTAGAAAAACAGAGTCAAAAACAACAGAGGCATCCTTTATACCGGCTTCCTACTGACCTACAGCAGGACCTGCTGTGGGGCCAGCTTGGCCCTGGGAGTGCACTTTGTCACCAGCCTTCAAGGGTTTTTTATTCTGCACAGCAGCATTTCCAAGGAAAAGTACTAGGATTACAACTAGTTGAATTGCACAATAAACTATGGTCCAAGGCATCATACCCATCTTGAGAAGGCTTGGTTTCTGTCTTGTTATCACCCGCACCACCTTGATTAGCTGAAGCAGAGTGGATTCCTTCAAGCTGCAGTGCCTGCTGTATTCTCACATCTAGAAGTTCACTATCCAGAAGGTAATTTAAGCCCTTCCAAATTTTCTTTTCTCCACCATGCATTTTTATCATTAGCCCATTTTACATTCTAAAGCATCTGGCTGGCATAGGCCAGGTATTTCTGTTGTTTGGGTAAACATCAATGCTCTTTTTAAAAGTCCCCTTCCCATCTCTACAGAGACTTAAGCAGACATCCTACCAAGATGGAAAGACATGGAGACAGAAAACTTTTAACTATGTTTAGCATATTTATGGCAATGAGACAGTTTCAGTTGTGCAATTTAAAAGAAGGAAAGTCATTTCACTATTGATAGATCTTAAGTTTTGACGTTCCATTTTTTCACCTATTCCATTTTTTTCCTCCGTTTATTTCAGCTGCTCAAAGCTTTTCACATCCTTCAAGAAATATTTAAAGTACACTGACTGAATATACTCTTTCCAACACTGGCATTGAAGCAATTTCCCTAATTAATAGCTAAGAAGATGGCCAAGAGACATTCCCAATTTCCTTACAAAGTGAGTGACTATCTGCTAATCATACCCTTAGCTAGGCCACGTCATTACTTACAGCTATGACTGCTAAATGAGGCCTTGCTGAAGCAAAGATGGGAGTATGTTCGCCTTAACCGAGAGCCGCTTGTGCAAATTCTTTGCCCACTTAGTTCACATCACTACTCTGGTAGCATGGGCTCTTCCTGCACAGGACTTATATCAGCGTGTGGCGGGTAACCAACTTTCAGCAACAGTCCTGTATAGTGCACTACTATGCAGAGCAGTAAGAGAGGGACCATGGCTGAAGCCTTGCTCCGTAATCAAAGGAAGTGAGTGTTGCAGACACAGGTTAAAAGCAGACAGAAAAACAGAGAAGTGATTTGATTTTGATGAGGATGTGTTTGCTCTGAAACAGTTATTGAAAGCTGTATATAAAAGTCTGGCTGAGCTGCTTCATGACATTCTCCTAACTAAAATTTGATGGCAACAATTTACTTAAAACCAGACGGTTTAACTAAAGACAAAAATAATCTCAGAAATTTGTATGTAAGACTAGACATTCTCCTCACAATTATTATAAAACCACAAACATATTGAAGGAAAAATAGACCAATGTCTACTATTGTCAGCTTACTAAAGACCATATTGGGCTGGGCTTCTCTCTTTAATAAATCCAGGTCTCTAAACAAAAACTCAACAGGGGGAGGGAAGAAATGGAAAGGCTCAAAATAAACCAGTGTTATTGAAACACTGCTAGATCCTAAATAAAACACAACAATACTGACCAAGTAGAGACAGAGAAGACCTGGCATGGCTCCAGAACACAATAACCATTTGTCTTCTTTGCCAGAGGCAAGCAGCAGCTGGGGATGCCACTCGGGGGGATAAAATAGCACCACGCTACAGCTGGAGGATTACTCCCAGGAGCAGTGCAATACATAAGAATAAAAGATGACAAGTTAGATGAATGCCCTTTGAGAACCTTTTCAGAAAGAACTAAGTGTTCTTTAGGAGAAGCAGGAAAATTAAGGATGCAAAAAACTGCCAACATAGTATTGCCAAATTCACTTGAGAGGGAAAATGAATCAACATGCAAAAGGCTTCATCTGAATCGGCCTGAAATCCTGCAAGGAAACCCTTGTGGGCAGATCCCCAAACAAGGGAGTATAGAGTATTTTCTTAAGAGTGAACGGGAACTCTCTGAAACAGTCCCCAGAGCTTGCAGGATGATTATACGCACTGCAATGGGAACTTCTGAGTGGCAGAAAACATCTCGAGCATGTCATAACGTAACAGGAAAAAGAAAGCAAAAAGCCAGCAAGTGGTTGGTATTTACTTATTCTATAGTAAAACTTGCTTTAAAATTAATGTTGTAATACTACCTGTAAACCTACTCCACAGCAAAATCAACCTTTTCGGGAAAGGTATAAGACTGGAATCAAAATAAGAAGTCCTTCACAATGCTGTGCTCTCTGTAATATAACACACATCCTGGCGTTTCCTACTTGAGTTCACTCCCCATGTGGCTGCTTCAATATGGAATATACTAAGTGACAGCAGAAGTGTAGGTGCCTCAGAAATAGACCTTTGTGGTAATACAATGAAACACGCAAAAAGGACAAGGCCAGCAAGATGGGAAGTTTTTCCTGCTGTGGGGTGTCAGAGCTAACCAGGGAATGTCTTCTCAAACGCAAATGAGAGGGAAGGGAGAAAAAGGAGAACAAGCTTCTATTGTACAGCATTAAGCTTTACATAGAGTAAATTACAGCCCTTTCTAAAACACCATTAGGTCAATATACGATATCCTTGGTACTGACATGGAATGGAAACAATTTCTTTTCTGCACTTTTCAAGGCTGCCAGGAAAAAAAGCACTACAACATTGGAAGGAACGTGGTGACCAGCAAGAAAAAACAGGCAAAAGGGCTCAATTTCCACCAAGAACACTGAACATGGCTAAGATATCCAAGGCAACATAAAGATTCCGGTTCCCAGGTCACAGCTAAATTTAGTCAGGTACCTAAATTTATTTAGGCACCTAAATATCCCAGGCTGTTAGTTTGAAACTCTTAGGTTACAACAAAACAAGAAAGTTACCATAAGATAAAATCTGTGGATTTACAGCTCATCAGCAACACTGAAGGTAGGTAGCTGTGGAGCAACCCTACTGTCAGCCAAGGTGAATGGGCCGTACGGTAAAAGAGTATCAGCATTGGAAAGGTTCTATACTAGAAGAGAGATAACGCTTAAGATGAGCAGCATACAAAATGGGTTAACTAGGGCTGATGGGATGAAAAGAAGGAAATGTATGGGCTGATTTGGAGAAAGACTTCCTGGCAGACAAACGTGTTAGACCACGGAGCGATCTCCCACAGGAACTGGTGAAAGCCCAGTTGGTCGGAGCTTTTCAAAGAAAAATTTACTCCAAACAATAGACAAAACATAGGAAACAATCCTGCACTTCAGGGAACAGAACTTAGGTATTTCCGCATCTACAGAGGCCCCCTCCCCAATTTAACCAACCAGAGAAGCTTTACGCAGGTCTTTTTATAACTGGGTCCTTTCTCTGCCGCAGCAGCTTTGCTCCCACTAAAGCATAACATCACCACCATGCAGGGAATCAGGTCTGTCCCTTCCTGTAAGGCAGCAACAGTTCCATGACTGCAGGATGCCCAGCTTCAATCTCTGCACTGCCAGCTGTCAGCTCTGGACCATGCCAGTCTGGAAGATGTGAAACTAAGACCAAGAAAAATTACCTACTGCATTCGAAAATGACTGACTTAATCCACTCGGTAGAAATGGCAGACATTTGCCATGTCTTTAACTGAGGCAGGCTTGTAGGATTAGAGTTCTGGGGTATTAATATACTGCTTACTACAGACATTTCTTTCAAGCTTTAACTGGAGCTTTCCTATTAAGTCTGCTCTGAGGTTTAACAAGCCCTTGCATAGCTCAGCTCTGTGGCATTCACTATGCAGTAGACGGTGGTACATCTGAATACACTAATCATACAAAGAGACCTATCGTAGTTAGAGTGCAGCAATTAACTATCCTGTAGCAATACAGGACTGAGTAACTGCTGGTTTATTAGCTGTGACCCATAGTACTTACAAAGAGACACACCAATGTAAATGTATTTTGCTAAGTGCTGTGTGCTGTAATGTGCCCTCTGGTTCCAGGCACTTCCTTGTATCAACTACCAACAACCAGGACTTTTTGAACTCTGATTCATCTCCTGAATGGACAAAACCTCTCCCTTCATAGAGAAACTTAAAGAAGTGACTGTTTTTAATATCGGGCAAGTTTATAATCTCTACAGAATGTGCACTTTGACATAGAACAGGCTACCAGGGCAGTTAGGAAACGCCCTATGCAAGCATAACTGATTTTATTTACTGTCTGATAAGTTTTCAGAAGGACCCTTGGCTCACCAATAGCTAGGCAGCAAAAATTACAGGTCATGCACTTCCGCAGCACATCCTGAGTCAGGTGTATCAACACTGTGGGCATCTACATCTGATAAAGATGCTGTAAGAGATGAAGGTAGTTCATGCGAAGGATGCCCTGTCATATTTATTACTGCCTTAAGTAACTGCCAATAAGACTTCAAGGCTCGTCATTCTTTCTCACTGAAATTATCTTTATTCCTCTTCCTGCCTTTACAACTCAGGATGACCCCAGAAAGCACAGGCACTAGACAATTCATCTGCAGACTGCACTGGCAATGAGTACTATGCTGTGGGCAGGCTCACCTTTGGCCTTCCTGCTAACAGTGGCAATTTTAATTTTAAAGATTTTATTGCCTGTAGACATAAGCAAAATGGAAGAAGAGCTGACACATGCTTAAGTACCATTAAATTTATCAAGATAATATGCAGCAGAAACTGTTTCTATGATTAAAACCAATAAAAAATATGCACAGTTTAAGATACCTCAATCTTTCTGTTTTTTTCTTCAATATAGCTGATCCTATAATATATAAGAAAACAGGAGAGCAGGATTATCCAGAAATTTTCAAAAAGTTACTTATGCTTATTTTACATTCACCTTATTTACACTTGCCACAGTCACTGGCATAACAAGAAAATAGAAAGGCAGAACCACCCCAGAACAAAAATTAACCACTGTAGTACCCATAGCAGGGTGCAGCATATCAGAAAACCCCCAGCTAGCTAAAATTGCAAGAGCACATTCTTAAAACATACTGATTTGGCACAAAATCTCACAAGAGCTGGGGCTGCAAAACTAACAGAACTCAAGGGAAGAAAATCAGAAAGCAGCTGGAACCACCAAGGCTGGTATAATGGAAAACCAGGGGCTCTCCTTCAGGAAGGGCAGTCAGCACTGTTGAAGCTGGGGCACTGCAGTTCAGTTATATCACCACCACAGTGGTGGGCTTTGTCATCAGCCACCTAAATGTAACGACTGGTGCTTGAAGGCAGGGGCAAGGAGAGAAGAAAGTGGCTCCTGTCTCCGTTGCCCAGCACTTGCCAGGCCACACTGCACAGAGCACTGATGGTACAGGCTGCGCCTGCAGAATGAAGGAGAGCAATTCTGCAACAAGGATCTTCAAACCAAAAAACCCCCAGATGACCATTACCCCACACACATCCAGGTAGCTTTCCCTCCCAGTAGATCCTCCTCTTTTCCTAGCCTCCCTTCTGTTTTTGTACCCCTTCTAGTCACCTCTTTGTCCCATGGTCACTAATAGAGCAGTGCCCATGACAAAGGAAATCACTGTCTTCATCAAAGCAATGGTTAACAAGTGGTGATGTGGTGAATTGACTAGGGGAAACACACTCGCATTGTACAAAGGTGTGTACCAAGCGCAAGAGGGGGGAAAATTCAAACTATGAAAGTAATTCTGTTGGGAAAACTGTTCACTACCTCTCAGAGGCTCTTAAGAGCCTTTAACTGACTGAAGAGGTTTTAAGTCCCTGATGAGGTTCAGGCCAATACTGCTAATGGGCCAAATTAAGGCCCAGAAAAATTCTTCAAAGTCTCCAACGTGGGAACGAAAACAGGTATTTTAACTGCTTGGAACACCCACAAGTTGGCTTAAAACATGTGTGGCTAGGGTTTTGTTTTTGCTTCCTTTAGCCAGCTGTCTCCCCAGGGAACAATAAAATCCACAGAGGAGCCAGCCAGCCTGACCCCTCCAGAAACCTCCTGCCTTACCGCACTGTGCAGAGGGACCAGCTTTCCCAGCCATACACTTCCCCCATCAGTTATTCCCTTCTCCAGCAGGATGCAAGTCACTGGAAGACGCACCTCCACTCTAAAACCTGAGCCGGCAGGCTAAGAAACTAGATCTTAAAAAAGGCAACTTGCCAAATGTTCGACCTAATGTCCACCTGGTTAACTTGAACCGTGATTATAGCGGTGTGTTGGGATCAATAGCCAAGAAGGGTAGAATAGGAGGTTACAGCACATTTTGCCTCCTCCTGCTGGTAGAGCTTCTCAATTCTAACTCTTCATGATACAGAAAATACAGACAAGAACCTGTCAATAAGAAAGAAAAAAAAAAAAAAAAAAAAAAGGAGATTCACCTTGCAGCACAGGCTAAGAACATATACAGGAGAACTCAGCTGTTTTCTTCTCTGCTGAAAATAAACATCTCAAGTGCTTCAAGTAACTTTTAAGTATTAAAAATAGTTTATGAAAAATGGGTGCCTTTCAAGCTCTCTCCTTCTACGGAGAAGTTCCCAGCAAGCATGGTAAGAAACAACTAAGACCTAACAGCAATTAATTTCCAACCCACTCAATAAATTGCACTTTATCATTTTTATCTCAGATTGACACAGAACAGCCAGATGTAAGCTAACAACCTACTACACAAACGTGACAGCAGCAAAGTAACAATTTATCGGACTTATTCTGGGCTCTTTGATTTGGTTGGATTTCACTTTAGGAACCAACAGCAAAGAAATTATTTTTACAAGGGAATGTGAAGTTTCTCCCCTTCATCCTGCAGGAGGGGTGACCTTTGTTTTCTTGTAATAAAACTTTACTGTCCCAGTCTTTATGTTAGACATACCAAGCTCATGACATTAGTCTCCTATTTCAGAATCAGAAAGTTGCCCAGAGTTTTGGAGAAAACGAGAAGTATCCTCAAAAGCATGTCTAGGACTGCTCTGTCTACACGGTATTTTAAAATGCAATGGGAGATAAGGTTGTGGCACATTCACGCTCTTGTGTTAGCCCAGTTCTTCCAAGGAAAATGAGCACAGAAAGACACAGTGGTATTGACTGTGGTCCAGAATAACAACATAACTATGTATTTCATGCTCTCCAACAGATTGAGCAGTCCACATGGAAAAATACCACTGTTGCCACCTGTAATTGCTAATCCTCCCCACCTTCCTGGCTACACCACAGGAGCATTCCCACAGTTCCTGCCCAGAGCCACCACTTCCAAGCACAGGACATACCAGAAAAGGCTTTGAACCTGCATGGATCTTGGCACTGTAAAGCTAGTCTTGCTTACACGATCGGTCCCGTCCCCTCTGACAAAACCAAACTAAGCAAAATCCCACATCAGCCACAGACTGGTGAAGATGTTAAACTCAACCATGCAATGAGAACAGCCTTCAGGTCCTTCCCTTTAATTTTCTTACACCCTGGTATAGACTCGCTAAACATCCTGCTG
>NW_009925109.1:47389-62308 GCF_000696875.1 Nestor notabilis
CAAAGAGGTGCCGAGGCAAGAAGTCTCTCCTGTGCTTTCGGAAAAGGCAGTTTCTCACCCCCTACCCCCTTCAAAAAAGCATAGTAAAAATGCAGCAATAAGCTGCTGCTGTTCTCTTTTTTCCTTTCTTGCTTTACAGGGGCAGAGGTTCTGCAATTCACCACACTTCTTGCTTGGCCTCTGTATTTATGTCTGCTAAATTTGACTAGTTCCCACAGAACCAAAGTCCTTCACAGAATACCAAAAGTATCTCATCTGGTGGGGAAAACCCTTTAGTTAAAAAAAAGGAAAGAAAAGTTTCATCCTGAAATTTGTGTTACTTGCCTCCTACCACTCATATAACTACCATGCATATGGAGTACGCATGGGGTTTTTTTGCATATTGTGATATCTCATTAACTGAAAGGAAAAAGTGTAATCACTAAAACATTAACAGAAATTTCTCATTCTGTGAAGCTACTAGGAAATTAAAGGTTAAAAGCCTGTAGGTTTAGCTTGCTTCTACTGCATTGCTAATATGTAGTAGATTTACAAATGTAATTTGTTTTTACAGAGCCAAGAGAAACACAAATACCAGAATCATGCCATTTCTATAAATGTTCACTGGGGGAAGGACACCAACAGATTGGCTACAGCACAGGGACCTGAGAGGCTCTGGCTTCCTGTGCCCAGAACTAGAAGTCACCCATGCACGTTTACATCATTAAGTAATAAAAGAGTTCTCAGAGCAACCCAAATACAACAGAGCAACAGTAAAGATGGTCAGAAAACCTGCTGGCATTGGATAATGGATTTCATTCAGGAAACTTTTTCAGCTATGCTTTTGGGGTTGGGGGGAAACAACAGACAGAATGGGACTCACAAACACACACAAAAGCTTCTGCAGAGAGGGCTGCTGCATTTTTCTTCACACCCAGAGAAAACTATGCTAGAGCAGTTGGCATTTTCCACAAACATTAGTAGCAGCTGCTCAGCATCTCTGAAAAGCAGGCTCATTACTTAGCAACTTACCCTCAAGGTTTCCGATATAAGAAGGACCAATATGGTCATCTGATTTGTCCTACCACCCAAGCCACAGAACGTCCCCTCACTGACCACTGTAAGTGACAACCTACCAAAATATTTACACTTGTAAAAATAATAAAATCACTATTTTGAACAGTTTGAACTGTGAAGCTAATTTGATACCTAATAATATCTTTTAATTATCACTTTGCCTCAACTAGAGCACCTCATCTCAGCGTTTGCAAATTTCATCTTCTGACTACACTTTGTATTCGAAAATAATAAAAATCATCTTTCAAAATCTGGAGAAACATATGAAAGTTTAGTGCTGGCAGCATTAGTTCTGCTACATTTTTATTTTCAGAACATCAGAGCCTGTCTCAGGCTGCAGTTCAGCATTCAGGAGTGGGCCAATAGGCAGGACTCTACACTGAGGATGGTGGCAGGACGCTACTTCAAGTGTTCAAACATTCAGGCTCCACCTTCAGCTAGCAGTTAGCACCACAGCTTACAACCCAGGATGTGCTGCAGGCAACACACGAGGTGCAAAGCGCTCTGCTGCCTGACTCTGCAGGAAACAAGGCGTGACAAACACAGCAGCATAAACTAGTACACAGCTGCAAAAGAGCAGAAGGGAGCCCAGCAGTTCAGCGGGGACTGTCCCATCATCGGTGCTCCCTGTACGTAAGTCACCCGGATGCTGTACTCACATGGGTTAACCCCATGCAGGGCAGGTCTGTGGTCACATACAGGCAAAGACGTGCATGATCTGCCTCTTCTTTGCACAGCCAGAGCAGACGTAACCTGGCTCTGCTGGGGATGCTGCCTGGCTCACTGATGTGGCATGGGGCTCAGGAGGCTAGAAAGTCCCACGGAGAAACAAAGCCGGTCCTCTGCCACACTAGCATAATTTTGCAACCTCGGAACGAAGAGCTGGCTTGCCTCCAGACAACTTCAAGTACAAGCACAGGACAGACCCCAAACATATGTCCTTCAGTACAGCCTGTTCAGAACACCACAGCCCAGACATTTGTGAAGGGGAACAAAGGACATAGAGCCAGTGCAAGGAGCAGTTTTAAGTTTGAAACTTGCTCTTCAAAAGCTCTGTCCTTCAGGCTTAACCTGCTTATGCTAACAGCAGAAAACATTCAGCTCAAAAGGAAGTCCCATATGTAGAGCTTAAACAAATAAGCCAGTAGAACTCTATAAAATAAGAGACAAAATACAAATCAACAACCAGCAAATTGTATGTATCTTTGACATAAATACATGCTTTTGGCATGGAGATTAAGTGACTTGAACTTTTGGAAGACATGCCATTACTCTGTTTTAATCATGTGATCTGAAAACTACAACACACAGAAAAGCTTTATCTAATGGTTACAGTGTTAGCCTTAAAACATACACGAATACCATTTTAACGGTCTTCAGTTTTAGAATTAGCTTGTATAGAGTTTATTCTTTAACCCATTTATTCTTGGTCAAGTGCTCAGCTTTTGAAATAGGTGAAATGACAAACACAAGAGGCAAAGGATATTAGATAGGTGTCCATTCCTTTGCACAGAAATCAGACAGTCTGCCATATGGTTCCCCAAACCACACCGAAATGACAGTAAACGCGCTATGTGCTTTTAAATGCAAACAAGTGCAATGAGGGCACTTGACTGAAAGCTCTAGTCACAAGCAATGGTTTCTCATTCCCATCAAATGTAAGTTTTTCAAATCTCTAACTGTAACAAGCATCTGCAGAAAGGACAGCACAACCTTAGATAATCTCTCTATGCCATGCACAGAACAAGATAACCAAGTCAGGTTTGGTTTGACCCACCCCATCAGGTTAAACAAACAGTGTGATAACCCTGCCCAAAACAGACTACATGTGTAAAGGCATAACCTTGCCCTGCCTCCTTATAGCTCATTCACCTCAGATAACCCACGACCTTGACAACACAGTGAAGTACAATTGTCAACATCTGTAGTGTTACAAAGTAAGTGTGCAGCATGACAACCTTCACACCAGTGAAGTATGCTACACCGAAAAAATCTCTGCCCCTTGGTGCTAAAATACATTACAGACACAGTTTTGATTCTGCAAATGGAGAGAGAGAATTCAAGACTGTTCTCTTGCTGAACTGTTCCAACTTAGGTTGTCATATGGCAGGGTAAGTTAACAATGGAGGAAAGACCTGAGATCCTTCACTAAGTCAGTCTCCCTGTTTTAGTAGAAAATACCATTGCTGATACTCAGCACTGTATGTTCATACCTTCCTTCATACCATGCCAGCAACAAACTGAACTCCACTGAAATCTCATCTTTTTCATTAAAACTTAGATTTGTACCCAAACTCTTTCAAACCTCAGGTAATACTATAGCTAAATTCAAATACTGCAGTTTGGTTTTTTTCTTGAAAAGCTCAAGAAATGGTAGAATTTCGTAAGCTCACATCCCAGAATCAGAAAGAATGTTAAAGCACTGCCTTTCAACACTCAACATTTCCCCCACCTACTAAATTCCTCTTGAACCAGTAAGATCCATAAACACAGTATCAGCTTTGTTCCCGTCACATTACTGTTGCCTAACACACACAGATTTGGAGCATTTCCCATTTATTTACTGTCCATACCACAGACCCCCGAGGACAATTCTTAAAGAATAAAATGTTTTCTTCCTGCATTCAGCTTTCACCTCCACATGCAAGGTAAGTCATTTAAGTCAAGTAAATTATTAGTATCCATATACAAAAATAAACGGCCTGACAAATGCAGACATTCAGACTTGAACATAAAATCCCTCTTGATCTCAAAAAACTCACAGCAATCTAAACAAGATTAAAAATCCCACCACTCTCAGGAAAAGAAAAACTGATTAATAGAAACAGCAGAGTCTTACAGCATTAGCACAGAACTGTAGAGATGGAATACCAGTCCAGATCCCAGACCCCTCTCCAGGGAACTTTTATTCCTTAGCTTGATGAAACATTAATTAAGAAGATTTAACAGATTAAAGTGTGAGCTGCTTTAATATCAAATAGTTCCCTCTATTTTAAATACTCAAGAGTTGCTCCATTACAACAGCTGCAAACATCCCATGAACATCTACAGAAGCAGAGAGCATCATTCGATCATGATGACAACCATGTAAATAAAGACTGAAAAGCAAAGTAGTTTACAGTCACCCACAGAAATATGGAACTCTTCAGTGAGTGAATTGCTTTCTTTTGCTTTAAATTTCTATTTAATTCCTGTTTATGGGTGTTTCCTCACTGGTTTATGGTTCATCATAGTAGCATGAGAACGTTGTAGGCAGCCTTACTGTGCAATAGGCTGTTGCTAAGTGATCCTCTGCAAACATACAAAGATCATGAGATAAATCATAAACAATCCTGGTAGATTCAGTAAATATAGTTGTAGCACATCAATCTTAAGAAAAGCTATAAGGAAAGAAAGATCACAATAATCAGCAACTATGCTTCATACTCCTGTCTACTGAAAATGAAGTAAACTGTTAGCTCTTCTTTTAAACATTAACTTGATGGTATTACTACATGAAGACATGGCTACAGACAGACCTATCTGGGCAGTAAACAAAGATGACCTTCAAAACAGCATTTCCAAACCCATTATTTTTCATGCATGATTATACAGCATTTACACTGCAATTCCTTACGCAAAGCAAAGACAACAGCATAGTATTACTTGTAAATTACTTATGCTGTAAGCAGAGTTGAGCTGTACCTACTCTAGGAGTGTCTCAGACAATTGGAACAGAAAACGATCCTCAAAAACTGAATATTCCCAGCTTCAGCACTCAGGAAAAGCAGACAGATCTGTTGGTGTGAAAGGGACACATCAAAAGAGTCACAGGGCCAAGAGCTACAAAAAACACCACAGCAGATTTCCTTCTGGCTGGTAAGAAAGCACAGGACACCTCAGCTAACTCAGACTACCACAACTCCTGGGACATGACCACGACTTAGCAGCAGCATGAGAACAGCTTTCAAGTCCCAGGTGCTCAAGAGCAGTGGGCTGGCCACACATGCCTTCTAGAAGTGCCTTGGATTTGAGCTCAGTCCCTCCAAACTGAGCCAACTGCTCTCCCACTGCAATGCTGCAACCATGGTGCTTCCAGCCGGTTGCCTGGGGTTTCGCTGGGGCAGCCCCTGTGTCTGGCACTCCCTCCTCCATTACTCTCTGGAGATGCCCTCCCTGCACCAAAAGCATAGAGTGGTTGACAGGGTAGGGACTTGGTAACCAAAGCCAGGAGTGTGACAATGCAGACGTGCAGAAAACATCATTTAAACCTCAGTGTCTAAGTCAGCACTTACCATTTAAGAAAAAAAAAAAAAAAAAAACCAGCTCTGCAATACACAAGTTGAAGGGAGGTGGCTGGGAAATGCATTTCCATTTGCTATCTAACTTTACACAGAACAAACTAACTACCCACTGACCATTAAGGTGTGTTGCTATCCTCTTTCCTTCCTTGAGCTATACTGAAGTGGGACCTACTCTATGCTAATACAGAGGCAAATACAAGCCTCTAAGATGCTGTACAAAGAGTTTACTGCTCTAAATCACTAAAAATACATTACACCAACTGAGCCTTAAAAGGCACCACAGGGCCTGGACCAAACAGGATACACTGAACACACTCTGGCCCTAGCAGCTGCATACAAACCAGAGACCAGGCCTACCAGCTCTGGCACAGAACTACCATATCTATGCAGCACACAGTGCTCACAAAGCCAGTGCAGCTTTTGTGCACATCCACTTCTATAGGTTCAGCTGAAAAGGTCCAGATTTTAGGAAGCACAGGGGAAGGGAAAAAAAATAAAAATAGAGTGATGCATCAATTAATCACAGAAGCAGGTTGAAGAAACTCAGAAGAGGGCCAGCAGGCATCAATTAATCACAGAAGCAGGTTGAAGAAACTCAGAAGAGGGCCAGCAGGCAGTAACACCTAAGACAAGCAATCACAGCATTTAACAAAAGAAAGCAAAGAACTTGAGCATTCAACACACCTGTTAGGCAAGACTGATGACTGGGGTGTAGTTTCCTCATCCAGCAGGAACTGAAAGCAGTAAGGACAGTGCACTTACTCTACTGGCAGGAAAAAGATCCTCTGGCCAATGCAGGATCATCACTATTAGAAACCCACCAGCACCTCTAACCTGCCCTTTTTTGGCTCAGAGGTGGAAAAACAAACAGGAGCGGAGACCGGTGGGAGGATCTGTCACCAGCAGGGAGGAAATGTTCTCTCTACCTGCTTTTTAGTCACTTATTTCACTGATAACCAGACATTAAGGCCTTCAATGTTATGCAAGTCATTGCAACAGGCTCATGAACATGTAATATGCTTTGACTCCATTTCAAACTGCTTTGTACTTAAAAAGAAAGTGTTCTGTTTCCCCCTTTAAAGCTGCCGTTCTTTTTTTCAGCCACTTAAGGATGTTATCATAAAGGGTATTACAAGATAAGCTCATCTAGGTCATAGAAAAGAACATTTTCCAAGCTAACCTAAAGTACAAATGATCTCTCTGCAATCAGCATAAATTCTCTATAGACTGCAGTTAGCTTTTCCTCTAATCTTTGCCTGATGTGAGCCAAGGAACAATTTCAACAGTAACTATGCTGCTGAGGTTACAAAGCAGTGGAGTTGTGCAACAAAGCTGCTTGTACAAGAAAACAATTTCAGATGCACTTAGACCTTTGAGTAAAAGAAGCTCTTGGGTCCAATCAACAATTTACTACAAAAACAAAGCTAAAAAGCTTTTCTTGGTTTGCAAAGTCAGCCAAAAATTCCTCTGCAACAGTTGTTTCCCTTACATTTCAGTCTCTTACAGTATTAGCTCAGTCCCAATGGCATCTTTTCCATCCCATCGTCAGATGAGTCTGTCAGAACACTGTAAATAACTTGTTTGCACTTTGGCAATGTACCAGAAGGAATATTTAAAAAATAAAAAATAAAGGTTTTCACTAACTACTGGACATACATATGTTGTTATAACAAACACTCACACAAGGACACAATATACATGTAAGTTAACACGTATAGCAACCGTACATACAAACCCCCTTTTATTCAGGGAAGAACGCCAGATGTGAAATTCAGTGATGCAACTGTAATTCATTGAAGAACCTCAGGTTGAAAAAAACCATTAGTGAACTCAAAGAAGATACCCTGGATCCTAAAATAACAGCCAAAGAATACTATAAGGTAAGTCCATTGCATAGGAATGACAGAAGTGGTCTGTAATTTGTATATAGGTGTAGTTTCTGCTCTCCAGCTCATAGCCTGTCATGCTATTTTTCAAAGACAAAGGAGCACCACCCACAGTTTGATTTAGGGTTTTTATCATTTATCTTAATGACTGGTTGACAGCATTGCCTTAGGATCTCACAGGTCAACAAGCAAACTTCAAGCAAAACTACAGAGGACAAGTTCTCTTGACGTGCTTTTACTCATCTATAACATGCGCAACAACTAATTCTTTCAAGTCCTTTACAAAAATAACCTTAACATAAGAACAATTGAAGTAAAATGCGCTATGGCAACACCGTTTCAGTGACGAATCTATGCTGTCTACTGAAGGTAGCCTTGGGTTTGCTTTGTTTTTACTGTGCAGTTGAGTCACAGCGAGTGCACCTAGGAACAAAACCACAGCGCTGTACAGATGGGTGAGCAGGAGGGGAAGCAGCAGAGCACAGGCTGTGACTACCATGAGTGAGACTGCCTCGCAGCGTGGCACAGACAAAGCTCAGAGGCTTTTGTGGTTCCTATGGCTTTGGGATTTATATAGATTCATCACTGACAAAGCACACTGTCTTTTCAAGTATACTAACAGTATCATCCCCGCTATAAATCTGAGCAACACAGATACATTCACATGAACCTGCCAGAGGAGGGTTGTCTAGAGGCTCTGTCCCTGTCTATGGAAAGAAAGTTAACTCCAGCCCTCAACCTTCTTCTCTTTGAAAGAAGTTTGCCAGAAGAGGAACTATTTCCACCACTTGCTAAGGGACTGCTTAGGGCAGATCATACCCTGGGGTATCCGTTTATCAACTGTGGTTGGCCCATCCTTGCTCCTGGCACAGCCAGAAGAACGACACTAATCTCATCTAGGAGGCTGCAGCAACAGTCTCATTTCTGACAAGTCATGTGAGGGAAGAGTGATGAAAAAAAAAAAAATAAAATTAACATACCACAGCTCTCAAGTTTTCCAATAAACGTGACCTTATGTTAAAGCAACACACATTTTACATAAGCCACTTCTACCTCACTTTGCAGAAACTATGTTTGTAACCATCTGACTTTCTCCTGTCTCTCTCCTTTCTCCCTTAGACTGAAATCCTACATTCAACAACTCCCACCCTAAGCTATTAATTGCACTGCTTTTGATACCAGTACAAAATTATGTTTAGCAGTAAATGTTCTCAAAAACTAGACAAAGACACTGATTAAAAATGAAGTCAAAAAGTCCACGAGTGTTTTCCATTGATAAGCTAATATGAGATACTGCAAAATAACAACCAAAGGCATAGAAAACATCTACAGCATGTGCAGAAACCCTTTCTACCTGATTTGCCTACCTTTAGACATACAGCAAAGAGGTCCACACTGTTGCCAACAAAAACAGATGTATTGCTTTCACCAGAAATGCAGAGTTAAAGTGAGTAATATTCCTGCTAGCAAGACATCATTCTTAAAACACAGTGTCCCTTGGAGGAAAAAAAAAAAGGGGATGGGGGTGAATGATGTTCAGCTGTCCCCATTACGTTGAAGTCATTCTGCTTTTTTCTGCTATAATTTTGTGAAGGTAATCAGGAAAACATTCCCAGGTTTTGCTGTGTTTGAATGTGCCCTGTTTTATACAGGGGCAGATGAAGTACACGTGCCAAGACTTTTTCTATCTTTAAGCTAAAGACCAAATACAGGAAAACTTAATAAACTTTTGTACCCAACGTCTTTAAGCACAGGTTTTATTGGAACCCCATTCAATCTTGTGACATGAATGCATTTATCTCTTTTAATTGTGAAGTGCCAGAAAAGCAAACAAGCATACAATGATCTCCAGATACAATTATCTCAAGTCACAGCTCAGATCAAAGGAATAAGTAACTTTTGCAGAAGCTGGAGAAAGGAAGAGTCAACAATACGTACTAAAAAGACTTCCCAGACTCCACTGATCTTCTGCAGAGTCCTCCTGAAGTTCAAACCTACCAGCATCCTCACTGAGGAAGGCAGACATACAAACGGTCTCCTTTACTGTTCGGATGATACTCTCTCTTCATAGCTTTGGCTTGAAGCAAGCAAGTCTGAGGTGTGGTGGACTTTGGCGACAGCGTCATTGCTCCCAAAGGAACACCCTTGTCCCTGTGTAACAAAACTCCAGGACTGAAGACAAGGTTACAACTGCTGTCACAGGAATGAGCTTGCAGCTCTGCCTAAGCAGAGAATTGCATGATTTCGCCCCCCAAAAGAGGCAAAGCATGAGGCAATTCATCAGACCGTACCTCAGTACTAGGGTCAGATGTACAGCCACGTGGGGCATGGCATCATATTAACTCCCTATCCTTCCTACTTCAAGAAGAAAACCTCAGGAAAGGTCAAAAGAGCTACATGCATATTTGTACTTCAACACAGATTTGCTGTTTCAGCAAACAGCAAACAAGACAGGTTGGTTTAAAAATAAAGCATTTCCCGAGACATGTCTCCAAACACACTCCATTTGCCCTGCTTTGATACCATATCACAACACCTGCATTCAGTGAGACAAATAATCCTATTATTTAATGCACCCCAAAACTAAAGCCCGGTCTTTGCTGGCCCATAGGTGCCACTGCAACAATCATCATTAATAAAAGCAATGTCTAATTGTAATTCTGTGTAAAGACTGGGGCTGTATGCTGCAAAATATTCCTAGCCAAAAGGAGGCAAATACAGTTTTAATCCTCACCGCTTCTGTTGGGGATTTTTATCCATACTGTTTCTTGAGGAGGGATTTATGAAGCTTTGCAGTTCACAGAACTATTTGGGAAGACACTTGCACACTGATGACTAGAAGAATACTGTGCAACAGCAATCTTCAGAAATTACCTGCCTCCATTAATAATCCTGCTTTCCTTCACACACTCATCTTGCTCTACATGTCCTCCATTCAGGTATCTCAAAGCAACTTAAATGGCATTCCACTAAATGGAATATTACCTTCATTAGGAAACAGAGGCAGAATTTTGTAAGGGAGTTGCCCAAAGTGTCTGGAGTAAGTGACAAGGAAGGCAACTCCCCACTGCCATCTCAGCTCCACATTACAGTCACCAAAATCTTTGGCAGAGGTCCCACAGGGACTGGATTTCCACCCAGGACATCCCAGCTCCCAGCCTTTAGCACTGTTAGGAATCACTGCCTCATCACTACATACCAAGGAGTCAGAAGACAAAGGGGCTGGGCAGAGCTGGCTCCATGGGCCAAAGCAGTACAAGCTTAAGCCTGACAGCCATTCATTACACATTATTTACAGATTTCTAAATCTTAGTAATGTTTTCACTCACCCAGGTGTCTTCTGCAAGTTACTGTGGAGCCCACACCTCTCCCTAGGCCACTGGGATTCAGTGTCAAAAGAAAGCAGTCAAACCAGTCAGTAAGAGACACTCTCTGAGCCACAAAAATTTCTTCGTGGTTCTCTCATTCATGCACCAGGAGTGAAAACAGATCAAATCTAAATGCATTTCTATTTGTTTGGCTTACTCTATTTTTTTAAGAATAAGTATTTATTTAATCTGCTTAATCCACATGGTGGAGATGTTCGTAGTCTTTTCTTCCTCCCCTGTCCCAACAGATGTGTGTGTATTCTTCTTCCCCACTGGACCAGAAAGGGCCACACTGTACCCAACTGACCAGTCTGCTGATGCAGTATATAGAAGCATGCCAAAAACATCTCTCCCTGCACTGGAATTGTGCTTCATTCCAATAATGCTGCCTCTTAGGCACCAAGAAGGTCTCACATAGAGGGATCTTTCTTACTGAAAAGGACCAGAGACAGGACACTGCCTGGGATTTGCTCTTCCATGGTCCTGCTATTTCTGGATTTGAAGCTGAGATTACTGTACTTTTTGGGAAGACCCCACTTTGTGTCCTTAGCACACTCTGCACAGCACTGACACTAAAAAGTATTAGGATTTTTTGGAGACTTTAACCATCAGCCCCTCACTTTCAAGCATGTGCTAAGTACCAACACAGTCCAGACTGGGCAAAGTATCATTTCCAAAAATGCACTGAAGGCAAAGCAGACTGCCATTCTTAGGAGAACATGCACTTTGCTGAGGGCCTGGCATGCATGTAAAAATAAACTTTCTTCCCTCTGTACTAAAGAGCCAACTCACCAACATCTCAACAACCGTGCTTGCTTTGGAAGCTTTCCAGTCACATCTTTCCGTATATGCTATCAGATATATATCTTATAAGCTCCATTTCTCTGTTAGAACACTGCTGTCCCAAGCTTATTCCATTAATACTTCATGTGAAAATAAACCTCTCCACATTTCAAGAAAACAACAGTTCCCTGGCAACGATTAGTGGAAACTGTTGTCACCAGTATTTTACTTTGATTGAAGAATTAAAAAAGGGAGGAGGGGACCCTTGAGTCTCCTTCACAGGCTTCATTAAAACCCATAGCTCAAAGGGCAGTTTTCTACTCTGAAGTAAAAGATTTCACTATCTCAATACCCAGAGAATTGGGGGGAAAAAGGAAAAACAAAACAGCAGCTGACACCATTGTAACTACTACAATCAGCTGTTCCACATCGGAAAAACATGTTGTCCTCCATATCCCACTGCTATTAAAAAATGTGCAGTTTGAAATACGATGACTAATCCCACTTTTATAGCCAACTGACTAGAACATCTTTCTAATAGAAAAGAGCATTAGTGTTCATTAGAAACAAAAATACCCACCAGAAATAGGGAATTTTAAAATTAAAAAAAATAAAATAGAAGCAAGAGCTCTAGGAAAGCTTGGGTGTGGAGGTGCTGGAAATGGCTTTGAAGTCACAAGAAATATGAAGGCTCCAAACTCTGTCACACAAAAACCGAACTGGCAATCTGTCAGAAGCCAAAGGGCTGCAGTTATTTATTCTGGATTTGCATAGCTTGTGAAACAAAAATAAATGCATGTCCCCATCAGAGGTACTTGTGATCATTTCCACTTCACTGCACATGTTTTCAATCTTACATTCTTCAAGCTAAGACAAACAGATTTTTCCTGAAAAACAAGGTAGATGGAGATGTTCTCCCTTTCCCTTGCCAGCATACGAAGTCGTAAGAAACAGGATACTTTACTGGGTAAAGAACAACTGACAATTTTCCCTTCTAAATTTGGGCCTACACTGATTTGGGGGATACACAGGTGAAATTGAACAAAACCAAGCTGTTATTAAAAAAGATCAGAAACAGCTTTACCTTTTAGAAACTACTTAAATCCCTTCTTTCCTAGATTCCATGATAGGAAATAGGGTCTTTTTTAATAGCAAATGCATCAAGACAACCACTGCATAACTTCAGAGGCAGCCTTCCCCTTGAAACAGTGATGAAAGAACTTATTAAGAAATGCTTCATCTTAAGCATTTACTGGTAAGTCACCCCAGTGCTGGTGCAAGAGCTGCTCTACGTAAGCCTTGCCAGCTGCCATCTACCCAGTAACTGCCCACAGGCCATGGCAGATGGGCTTCAGTCATGTCTGTCAACTGCTCAGAGCATCTCCAGTCCTCCTCTGGCCATCAGATCAAGCTGCTCCAGCTGAGCAGGCAGCTGTGAAGGGTGGGAAGAGCTGGCAAGAAAGGGGAGGTACGTAACTGCCACAGGAATGGCAAGAGCAGAGTACTTTAAGGAGTTAAGAATACAAGAATACTTTAAATGCAGCTGAATTGATGCTGTCTTTTCACAGGAAGAAAGCCAGCAACACCAGGTCTGCTGACCACCTTCAATTGCTCTTCCCTTCCTTTTGTGTCCCACACAACAGCACAGGGAAGCCCTGACCCCTTCCGAGACAGCTGCAGCTTGTGCTCCTGCCGCCCAGGTTTGCCAGCAGAGCTCCCAGCAGTGCTGGGGCTGGTACAGCTGCAGGTTCCCTGCAGAAGCCAGGGCACATCCTTCAGTCTGCCCTCCTGTGAAACTGGAACAAGCGTGCTTCCTTACTTCATGGGGCAAAAACAAAGAGCACCCTGACACTGGGGTAATGCCTACTTAAAAAAAAAAAAATGAAGCAAATGAACTGCTACAAGGTAAGAGATGTAGCACAGTATTCTGTTAAGAACCTGTATTTAAAAGTCAGGAAGACATTTGGGTTTTTTTATTGCAGTATAAGACTGGCTTTTAGCTGCCCTACTGACTTGGATATAAGCTGCAGAAAGCAAATCTAGATCCAAAACACTGCCAGATCATAAAGATGCTGCTACTGCCCACTGGAAAAACAGAAATGAGCTAACCCATTCATGCTCCCATGTTTGCATGCAGACTCATACTGTCTTTGGAAAGTTCATAACCTTGAAAGCTTTTTATGTAGTTCACCTACTGTACTACCTCTTAAACCAAATAGCTTGATGGATGTTACTCAATTTTACTATATAATGTCACACATTTCAGCTCCTGTGCATTGAGTTCACAGTGAATTCTCATTATGTTAGAATTCAATCAGTATTTGTATAAAAAAAAAAAAAAAACAAAACACAACAACCAAAAGCAACCAAAACCAATCATTTATCACCACACAAGTTGAGAGGTTCTTTCTTTGTTTTCAATGTGATGCTAATGTCTTACTGCTGGATAAAGGAGCATGCCTGCTTAGCATCCCACTGTTGGTCCTATTCTTCCATTATCTCTCTTTGGAGAATGTGTATGTTTCCCAACTCAAGAAAAATAGAAAGCTGGAACCACTTTTGCTGCTGGAACCAAAAGCCTGAGACAAGACAAAACACAGAACTTGAACACAAGTCACAGAATGTTAATTGCTGTCTAGCAGCAGCACACTGATAATCTGTACAGCACAATTAGCCTTAAGAAAGCAAAACAAGAGGATTTAATCAGTCTAGGTAAAGAAAAATAATTCCTCCCTGTAGGAAGGAAACAGAAGTCACACAAGTGCTTATTTGAAGACTTTGAATACTTCCCTCTAGTAGTAGGAAATTCTTTCCTGCTCCTATGAAACATCTTTGGAAAAAAATAATCTGGAGTCTGTTCACAGAAGTCAGCACATGTCAGTCCATTGTGCTTTGCTATCCGGAAGCCAAGAAATGAACCTTAGCTTTTGACTCACTACTTATTACTGGAAAGCACAACTACATTCAGAAAAATTTTACATTTATGTAAAGAAGAAAACAGATAAACTGCCTGTGTATTTTTGTGTTTTGAGTTACTTGTCTACTGTCAGGTGTAAAAGCTGGTTTCTCTTGAACAGGATAGGTTCTTTAAAGGAGGAGAAGGAGAAACAAATCAAAGAAATGCTGCTCCTTAACACAGGAAAACAAAATTCGCTGTCAAACAAACTTCATCCAGCAGATCAACACCAAGACATCCTCCATGCAGAAGCAAGGCTAGTGGGATGGATCACGAGAAGTGACTCAAGCAAAGCTTTCAAGTAATGCTGCATGGAGAAAAGGGCCATTTCTGACACATCTCCTATTAGCTACAGGTACATGCACCAGGCTATATGAAGCAAATGATAGGCGAGGGATGATCACACACAGCCAGCCATCCTGCAGCAGGCATCAGTGTTGGAGGTGTGCCTTTGGGGCACAAATTCCCAGTATAGGTTAGTGTAACATCTCAACTATGCTGTGAAATTTCAGATTAGGAAGTCTCAAATACAAGTCTCAAACGCCAAGTCCTACCTAGTTCTGTTCAAAAGTTTCCCAAAACGCTCT
>NW_009925109.1:62339-96311 GCF_000696875.1 Nestor notabilis
CTTCCAATCATTTTCTGTCAATCTGATGACTAGCCATTAAGCTACACAAATATCAGAAGACTAACAGGTAACCCACAGGACAGCAACTTTAATCTACAAGGTTAAAAGGAATTTGTTTTCTGCTCAGCTGATCGGTGCATCATTGAATTCATCTCACACAAGCACCTTGCTGCTTAAGCGTGCAGGCACAAGGCACATGACACATGCAGACATCGGGTTGTAATACCCTGGGGTATTATTAAGACGATCGTGTCCCATACACAGTGACGCAAATACTGTCTATGCTTTCTTCCTGTGCTGCTTCTGAAGCTGTCCTTCGCAAATGCTGCTTTGTATTTATCAGTATGGAGATGTTCATGAAAGAAGCTGCTGCATAAGTCTAAGCAACAAGAGGTCCAAGTAAGGAAGATGATGTAGCGGTAAAAGGTTAAATGCAGACAGGAAGATATATGCTCTTTTTCCCTGTGATACCATGCAGCTCTCAGACAACCACACACACCTGAAAGGCACATTCTCCAGTTTAACTAGCAACGAGATTTTTTAAGTCTTTTCTGATTGTGGGTTCTTTAAAATAACATGACTTGATTTTTATTTTTGTTTTTTGAAGTGCCTTTCTCCTACTCCTTGCTGGTGTTGAGAAGCACCTTTCACACGGACTGAAGGGCAGCCTCAACTATCAGTGGCAACACCCTATTTTCTTCCTCTCTCCTCCATCCTCTCTATTGAGGCAGTTTCATCTCTGCTACTGAGACATGAGAAAACAAGCGTGAAAAATATACTGACCACCTTACAGCAGAAACAAGCACTAGGTAAGCATGAGCAAGAGTGAAACCTATGACACTCAGCTTTTCTAAGTACACAAAATAAGCCAGGAGGAAAGAGCATGCTTCCCTTTGATCTTTCAGGGCTAGAGTGCTCTATGTTACAGCTGTCACAGTAACATAAATCCTTTCCCGAGCCGCCATCATCCTTTAATTAACATCTTGTCTGAAATATGACCATTCAGACCTGGGAAAGAACAAATGTAGCCAACACCTGAACTTATCTGTATGTAGGCTACAACTCAAAGGCACTTCAGTATCGTTTCCCTGCTGTGTTACAAGAAAATTCCTTCTGCTATAGTTTTTTTTCCAAAGGCCAGATCCTGTTTCTGTTAAGCCTGACTGTCCATGCATGCAATAAACACAGAGTAATATCACCTAATCAACTATCAGATCTTACTAACCAACAGACACAAGAAAAGCCTAACTGCATTCCTACTTTAACCAGGGCACCTGTTAAGACTAGGTGGGCTCAATACATGCTTCACAAAAGGGGGATCCTCTTTTTCCAAAAACAGTATCCGAAGCAGAGAATTGAATGGAAAAGAAAGAAAAAATAATTAAGCCCTGGTCATGCTGACATCTAATTGACTGCATTTAAAATCAGTAAACCTTCTTTACAAGAAAATGCGGGGAAAAAAAAAGGGGGGGGGAGGAGACAAAATATGGTTTTTACTCACCTGTACTACTTCTACTCCTCTTTTCCTGGAAAAGAAGAAAAAGAAAGGAATGGTTAATGTTGGAAATGTGGGAAAAATGTAAAAACACTAATGGAAAAGGGTTGCTTCATATTAGAATGCAAACAATAAGAATTTGCACTAATGAACCTGATTCAAATTCAGGAAAGCACTTGTTCAGTTTCATTCCCTGCCTAGGAAGCACTTCGGCAGCTTCTGAATCATGGCCTCAGAAGTGACCGAAGATGCATACTAAGCAGCTGGGACTGACACAGCTGCCAGGTGAGCAGAATTTGCAGGAGGTCATGTTATGGAGGGAGCATCTCAATTTTAGTCACTTCTACTTTGCTCTTCATTTCTCATCTGACCTGAGAGTGTGAGCTAAGAATTGCACCACAGCACATTCCACATGCTTGATAGATATTTGATTTTGATGCAAAGATACATGTATAAATGTCAAGGAGAATGAACACAGCACCTTAAAGCTATTTATCATCTTATTTGAAGTCTTGTTCTACCCCTGCCATCCTGGTACACAGAACACTTCCCAGAGCTACACACACATGACAACTCGCATCAGTTGTTCTCCATTTGAAACCCTTGCCAAGAAACTTTTAAGCTGTCCCATGGCTTATCTTCGTCACAAGCACAAAGATATCCACGCTGGCTTCAGGAACCAGCTCTGCAAACAGAGCAGGGAAAGGGACAAAGAAAGGGTACAGGCACAGGCCAGGTCCAGAACAGAGAAACTGCCCTGCAGCTGGAGCACCCTGCTCAGATGTGCCACCCCGCTGCAACTCCATTGCAGATAAATCCCCACAGATCCACTGCTCAAGACAGACAATCCATTCTGGAAGCAGTGCCTGAGAACGACAACTATTTAAAACTCCAGCTGGTGATTGGTACTGCACTGTGTCAGATGGACCTAACTGTGCTGGCCTCAGCAGAGGCAACAACCCTTACATCATGTAGCTGTGCTCAAAGGAAAGCTAATAAATTACAGAAGCAGCCATGCAAGCAAACACATACAGCTTCAACCTCATAAAGTGAGTATGTTCCATTGTCCCAGCCTGAGCAAGCATCAACCTACTGGCTAGGACAGGACTCTTATGTGCATCAGCCCCCAGTGCCAGGGTTTGCTTCGGGCAGAAACAGACACACACCCAGCTATGTGACCAGGGAGACAGACACAGTGTACTGTGATACCCTGTTCCAGATGATGGGCAGTGTAGATGTGGGGACACCAGAATCTGCAATGCCCCATGGTTTAGACACAACCTTGGACTTCAAAGACTTGTAACCAGGCTGGCTCCTGCTGGAGCACAGTTCAGACACTTAAGGTTTGTCAGAAAGGCCCAAGCCTCTGAATACTGCTTTGGCCAACAGGGAACAGTTCTAGTGATTCTGAAACACCAGGAATAAGAGACTGGAGAGGCCTACTAATTATAGACCAAAATGCTGAGAATTACAATTGGTAGAGCCAATTTAGGTAGATCTGTAGAGATGGGTGTCTGCTCTACTGGCATGAGAATTGAGATTCAGGTGCATGCAGCCAGACAATGCCCAGTCACTGCACTTGACAAGTTATCAAGCAAAACAAACTATTTCTGCTCTAGTCTTGAGAGCAGGACTGAATCCCAGGCACAAAGCCCAGCTATCCCTGCTCTGTGCCACCCTCCCAATATATGCAGGCTATTTAAATATGTTAGAGCCTTCTCCTCACTTTGAGGACATAGGAAATTCAACTTAAAAATCAAAAGCCTCAGCAAGCACAAGACAGGAATCTCTCTTCTTCGTCCCCACTAACCCCATATATGAAAATCAAAGACCCTTTTGGGGCGAGGTCATGGAGCAGGACTGCCTAACTCTGCCCTCAATGCTCTTCTATCTGTGAGTGCCTGTGTTGTCCATAGTTGCAACTGCTGCACACTGCTGAATACACAATGGCTCCTCCAGTTTTCTACCCAATACAATAAGTTGTTCTTTTGAGAGCCCATTACAAAGATGCCCAAAGGGACAGGCAATCAATCTGCATCTACGACACAAATTGCTCCCTTCTTCCACTTCACCAGCCTGGAGTTTCTCTGGCCCAGAAGCAGCATGCAACACACAGCCACAACAGAGCTTGTCGTTGCTCAGCAAGAAAATTAAAAAGCTAATGAAACCAAGCACCTCTTGCAGAGAACTTCAAAATCCTCTTGCAGATAACAGTAGCCTGTAAGTGGTGGGTGATTAATACACTGCCCTTACAGTGTGGGAAGCATTGATACAGCTGAGGCTGGCAAGAGGCATTTCAACAGTGTTTTGAGAAGAAACTATGAATCTCATAGAGAAAGAGTTAATAGCCAAATCGTTGAAACCATGATTTTCACACAGCTATGCAAGACAAGTAAGTATCAGGTGAGGAAAGCTTATTTTTTGTAGATTAGGGCAGCAGCCTGCTCAGAAGCATTCCAAGTATTGTAAGCTGAAACTTAAAATAACCAAACCAGCTACATTTTTGCTGTGTCTGCCCTGGAGTAAACAGAACAACTCAAAACTGCCATTGAAATACACCAGGCTTCAGACGGGACTGCTCCAGAGCCACTGGAAGAATAGAAGCTGATGGCAAAGGCTGCGTTTCTTGCTGTGCCTGCATACACACTAAATAAGCTTTGCTCTATTTCGAAGAAGAAAAATCCTGGCAAGCTGGTTGAGAAAGAGTCAGTCCAAAGGTTTTCTATTATTTCCCCAAAATGAACTTTGCAAATTTACTGAGACTTTTGGAAACTGGCTGTAGTGCCTCAGGAGAAAGAAGAAGCCAGAGCAGCACGCAATCAGGGTTAGCAGGGGTGCCTGCTGCAGGTAGGATGTGACACATGTTTCATGGGAAGGAGGAAGCGATTACTAAGATTGGCTTGTTGTGCTGGGTCTTCCCCTTTTTCAGAAGAGAAGGGAGGTCTGTGGGGGGTGTTCCCCTCTGGTTACCTGAATCACAAGATCTTTTTACACTTAAGCTCAGGGGATGAGAAAGCATAGAAGCACACGTATTTTGAGGGTTAATTTGGGGAAAAAATCTCTACCAAAAGAGCTTTTTTTACAAAAAATAAGATATTTTAAAAACAAAAGGTATCCAAACAAGCTGGATGTCGAACAACCACACACCTCAGTTCTGGCATTAGCTAACTCTCTGCCTCAAAGATTTCGCAAGCCAGTTGACTCCAGGCTTTTCAGCCAGGCAGGTCACAGCTGCAGGCTCAGGGCAGCAAGACATCCCTCATGCAACCAAGCATGCAACACCATCTAACCACACTAACTGCCTCATATCACATGTGAAAGGGCTTAGGGACAGGCAGGGAAAGAAAGCTGATCCTACACACAAAAAACTATAGGGGCCTCAAAAAACAAGCAAACAGAATGAAGCAGGCTATGGGCCACAAGCAATTCCCCAGCAAGGGGCTGGCTGTGCAAGAGTCTCAGTGGAGATGAGATGGTTGCTGAATTAACTGCTCTGGGAATCCCACAGAGCCATGGACCAAACACTATATATTCCTATGGTGTTTAACATATCCTACAACCTTGGCATACATCTTTTTGGGCTGTTTCTTTAGCAAAGGACAGGCTTTCTATAGCTATGCTGATACACGCACTGCAGATGCACTTAACATACACACGATACTACAACAAAGTCCTCTCACCAGTGAAAAACACAGATGCTCGCATGGATACAGGACTGCAGCTCAGATACAAGCAGCAAACTGCACATTCTGCAGACAAGCCAGACAGTTAAGAACAATTAAGTGAGGGATAGAAGAACCTGTCCAGGAGAGGCTTCCAGAGGTACTAATGCCTGTGTCAAAGGTGCTGTCTTCCTCTGCAGGGGGGGAGGAGGGATATTTCACCTGGAGTACTGACCACTACTCTTCTATTTTCCATGGTGTTGCCCATGACCCTTCTTTCTTCCCGTGCAGCTTGAAATTGAGCCATAGCCTACCAGAGGAAGGGCTCCCATTGCCAGCTGGCCTGCCTGCCTTCTGATATTGGCAAGAGGCTATACAAAACCCACAGCAAGTCTCTATTTCTGAGGGGAAAAGAAACATCATTATGAGCTGGTTTTCCCTTCTCCCTCCAAAGGGGCAACACAACTGGGTCAAAGAGACTGCATCTGTCTGCTTTCATTGAACAGATGTTTGAAAAATGGTCACTTTTAAACTATATTCTCAGAGGTCACTATTTTTAAAACACATTTCATTCCAAAGATCATCTAGACAGGGATCTGCTACTCTAATCATCAGCTCAGGGGAGGAAAAACAAAAAAATAAGCAAAAGTTAGAAAACCTCTGGGAGAAAAGGGGAAATAGTATCCGAATGTGATAAACCTAAACACCTAACTTACAGCAGTTTCAATCTCTTCAACTGGCTTAGTATGCCTAAAGCTATGGAAACCCATTCAGGTACAGCACAAATTACTGACAGGTGCTTTGCATGTTCCCTTCGTTCAGCACACAGCCCTGCTGAATCACACATTGCAACACTTAAAAGAAAACCAGAAGCATTTAAATAACTGCTGCATTAGCCTGCAGTACCAATTAAAACCCAGAAACTTGTTATGACTTATTAGTTCAATACCTGAAACCAGTGAACAACTCTGCTGGATAATAAAAGCCTCACCATATGAAAAGCGATTGAAATAATTACCATGCAAGCTGACTTCATGTTTAAGTTAAAATTCAATACCAAGTTACTAAAAATACATTAATCGGTGTTTTGGAATTGATGTTTTTCCACAGCCTCAAACTACGTAGAATAATTGGCTTTTGGGGTTGGGTTTGCTGGTTCTTTTTAACATCTAAAGTAAACAGTTTGGACTAATTCCCCACAGCATCTAGGACATTCTAATGAATGACAGTTAAAAGAGAAAATGACAGTCAGGTCATATATCATAGCCATGGTTAAATTAAGTAACATATTTTTGCTGCCTAAGTGACAGATAGAAAAATGCCAGACCAAATTTACAATTCCAAAAGTAAAAAGCAATCTTTGTGTCTGTTTTAATAGCCTACAGAGTTATTAGTGAATGCAGTGAAGTTCATTTTCTCAAATAGGAGGATGTTTCACCATGTTTCACCTCCAAAATTTCCCATGTAAAAAAGTGGCAAATAACAACAATGTATTGCTTTGATACAAAAAATAAAAACATTTTCCCAGAAAAGCAACACATTGGTAAAGGGCATTGTATAAATAATGCATCAGAGCAAAAACGTGCAGCTGCTACAACTTTGCACCACACTGAAATTACCAGACCCAGAGGAAGGTACCAGGCAAGCAATACCAAAGCCAGTACCGGCCATCTGCAGCCTTGCAGACAGCCCGTTTCTCCTTCTAGCACACAGGCCAGCTCAGCTCGTTTGCCTTAGTTTTTCCATCAGCAGCATACCCTGCATTTCTGTGATTAAATATGGGTGAGGATCCTTGCTTTTACTATTTCTCATCACTGAGGGACTCCACTTTATTGTCTATGAGGGAAGCAACCAAGTGGCAACCCCAACACAGGGGTGCTCGGTGTCTGAGGGCCCCAGCTCCCAGCTGCAGCTATCAGTATACATAGGAGTTAACCAAGGACATCTGAAATGTGGGAAGACTCCACTGTAACGTGAGGATTTTTTGTGGTTTGAATTTTTGCACACAGAATATCAAGCAGGCAATTGATCAGAGTTCATTTTACCAATATATATCCCACTAGTCTTAACTTGGAGCAAGCTTTTCCCCTTCAGTAATCACTATTTTGGAAAGATTTATGACCTAAATGGACCTAAAGCTGGCATTTGGGGGAGGAAGTCCTCAATTTTCTCAGACTGCAAAGCATCATAGATCCAATGGAGAAGGGAAAAAAAGTGCATCTTTATAATCCAGTAGGAACAGATAATGTAATACGGGGGAGAAAAGATCTCACGTGAAACTAAGTGCTCTTTAGATGGGCTGAAAAAATGAGACTTTGGGCTATCACAGAGGACCTTTTAAGTAGAAAAAAAAAAAAATTAGAGGGTAGCCACATTTGTGCATTTCTTCCTTGTTTTTATAATCAGGGAATGGTCCAAGCAATAGGCACCCTCATATTATCAGACACTACAACACCGTGATTTTCACACCACCGCCCCATTCACACATGACATTTGGTAAAACCATCTGATCTTCTCCACATCTTCAAAGCATTATATCATCCCATTTACAGTTATGAAAGTGCTTCTAAGAATTCTGTATCAAAACAAAGAGCAGGGACTAGAAAATAAGAGACAATCTTGGTAGGGCAGCAGCAGCATCACTCTGGCATTCACCTGCAGCACCCCAATGCTTCCACATGCCATAAATTACTACCACAACACACACAAATATTCCCCAGCATCTCGCAGAAAAAATCCAGGTAGAAACC
The DNA here is from genome assembly GCF_000696875.1 of Nestor notabilis. Classification (NCBI taxonomy): domain Eukaryota; kingdom Metazoa; phylum Chordata; class Aves; order Psittaciformes; family Psittacidae; genus Nestor; species Nestor notabilis. The sequence continues at coordinate 70,247 of NW_009925109.1, forward strand.
CACTAACCCCTTATACTGCAAAAGCTATGACAATGTGAAGTATCCAACATCACGACTTCAGAGGTTTCAAGCAGCAGGAAGAAAAATGCCATGAAAGAAAGAAACCAGACACAGTAAGCTATAACTAGAGGAAATAACTGCCTGTAGTCACTAAATATTAAGACAAAGTTTCAGTCATGGCTTAATGAAACAGTACAAGGCTACTAATTTTAGCATTATAAAACAGGTATTGTGGAAATAAAATCTGTATATCCCAAGTTATAAAAGCCGTAAAGTACAGTAAATACAAACTCAAAAAGGCTCTGTTTTCTTTTTAAAGTAGCCATTCAAAATGGATCAGTGCTGCCGAGCTCTGCCAGAGTCTTTTCTTGGAACTAGTGACCCCAGGTTCTGGGAGCCCATACTTGCTGCCTTCCCAGTAGTGACACAAAACCTTTAACCACAGTCTTTTGAGAAAAAACAACTGAAGGGCCATCAGTGGGAAGAAGGAATGATTAACAGCTGCACAGAAAAATTATTAAAGGCAATGAGTTATTGCCTACCAGACATTCAGAGGCATATATAGTACCTGATGACAATTATAAGCAATTGAGCAGAGTTCAGTCTTCAGCCATAGGCTTACACCACCAGACATTACCAGATCCAGTTTCCAGCTATGGCAGGCAGCCACACCATGTGAGCTCTTTATAACCTTATTAAAAACCATTTTTAAACCGAGCTGGTTTGGCACTGTATCTTCCATTACAAGACATTAATTTCCCAAAGGTCAGAGTGCTTCAAATTTGCAGGCTAAATTGTTCCAGTACCATCCTTTGGCTTCAATAAACTGCCTGCCTCCTTAAGCGCTGCAGAGAGTATAGGTGTCCTCTCTGCTCCCAGCTCCCTTAGTATCTGCATGATCCCAACTACCCCAGCTACCCCAGGCCCTCTGCAAAAAGCAAACTAATGACCCATTCCTTTCAAAAGTCTTTCTAAGGTCATGAAGCACCAGTGAAGACTAAAAGAGACCTGAGAAGAGGCAGCAGAGTCAGGATCTCTTCTGGGGACAGATACAATATTTCTAAGTATTTATATAAAAATAAAAAAAATAAACTCTCTTTGCAGAGATTATTAGAGGGTTCTAGAAATGTAAAATGGGATGGGATAGTTCCTATGACTGGCGTGTTGGAATGGAAGGAAACAGGCTCTTCAGGAAGGACAAGCAGGGGAGACAAGGAGGGGTTGTCATCCTCTATGTCACCGACCAGCTGGAGCACATGTAGCTGTGCCTGGGGATGGATGAGGAACTAACTGAGAGCTTACGGGTCAGGATTAAAGGGAGGGCAGGGACTGAGGACATTACAGTGGGGGTCTGCTACAAGCTGCCCAACCAGGAAGACCGACCAGATGAGGCCCTCTATAGACAGACAGGAGCAGCCTCACATTCACAGGCTCCTCATGGGGGACTTCAACCATCCCAATACCTGTCGGAGGGACAACCCAGCATGGCATAAGCAATGCAGGAGGTTTCTGGAATGCGTAGACAATCCCCTATTTACCAAGAAGTACATGAGTTTGCAGACTGGTATTTTGTTTACTTTTGACTTTCCAGATACTGCCAAATTGCAGGAAAAAACTATATCCCACTTCTTAACATCTGTTATGCCCAAGTAGGAATGCAGATACTAGCATCTCATCAACTCCTCCAGTAGTAAATTGGAACATAAGACAAACACTGAAAGACTTGCCATTTAAAGCCACCTTTATTAAAGTTGAAAGAACAACTCACACAGACTCGGTGGATGAAGATTTCATCAGTGTCATTTCTGGATAATGCTGCTAGAACTGCTCCAGCCCAAAAGCTAATGGGAAATGCATACTTCCACTTCTTCCCTGTGCCAGTGGTGGATCCAACAAGCATATAGTATTTTTCAGTATTCCATATGCCTTAAGTCATAACCTTTGAACACTGTGTGCCCAAAAAGTACAGTGTAATGGTAAGCAACCATGCAAAATGGCATTAGAAATGACTGCCAGAACAATGCCATTTTAAAAAAGTAAGCAACAAATTAGGACAGTCAGTCACAAATAGTCACATGAAACAAAGAGCAGTAACTGCAAAGGAACAGTGAACAACCCAACAGGCAGTTAACTGGAGGTATTTACTGTCAGGAAATATCTTGAAGCTCCTGTGGCTACAGCTAATAGATTTCTTATGCCGAAGCTCCAAAGAGAACTTACAAACAAGAACACGCTCAACTACAAAAGTGCTGTAAGCTGAAAGTGCAGGGCTGCAGGTTCAGTTCAGGCTTAGAGTTTCTCCCCTACAAAGCATCACCATCTTGTCATGGCAGGGAGAGCGGGCAGCATGCAACTCATGCAATGACAGACTAGTACAGCTTTAAGTTTATACTATATGCCAGCTGCATTTTGATGCCTTTCAGGAATCTTCGTCCAGCAATACACTCCTACTTGTGCGTAGGTCTTCCTAACTTTATGCTCCAACAGCTCTTAAACCAAACAAGCTAATAGTACATAGTCAAATGCCTATTCTCTAGACTGAAATGCCACCACATGTAAAGTCAGTTGCAGTGCAGTACAGGTAGAGTTCTCCTCCGAAGTCTATCTACAATTACACTGGCCTCTGCATTGCTTCTGAGCAGCATCAACTCTTGAACAGAGGTTTACCAGTAAATCCCTGAAGTGCATCAGACAAGATAATTAAGCTTCCTGCCTGTCTGCCACGTTCAAAGACCACATATTTTGCAACAGGAACTAAGAATTAACAAGTGCTGAAGCAATGTACAGAGAGTCGAATCAATGCACCTATGTATCCATGCTTCTGCCTACCTACCTATAAAATCTAATCAGAAACTGGAGGCTCACCTTGCTTTAAACTCCTCAGCTCAGGTACTAAGAGCTATTTTATTGTACCAGCACAGCTTAGGGCAGACTTTAGTGCTCACCTAAGGATAATAGCCAGCTGCTGGGTTTTGCTTTATTTTTCACTTTCAAAATCCCCTGAACTGGTTTGTTTGATACCTTCTTGTACTACAGGAAAAACTAGACTGAACCATAGGCCCATTCTGACTGGAAAAGGAAAATAGGATGAGAAGGGCAGAGAACAGGTAAGAAGAGAATAGATCTTTTTGTTCCAGCATAGGCGAGTCTGTCGAGGGAAGTGGAGAAAACAACTGGTCCACCCCACATCTGTAGTGGAAGGACAACAGAATCACGTTGCTCTTACAGATATCCATCTAGGAGAAGAGCTCTCAGAAATAAAGGATCTAAGCCAGATGCAAGCAAGCCTTGGTTTATTCTGGGGCTTCCTTTAGGCTCCTGCCACATTGTTCATTGTGACCCAACATAGTTACTTATTGTTCAGTATGTGTTTTAATTTTTAACTTATGTACACCAAGGCTGGTAAAATCTGCACACATATTTTACATGTATAAAATCTGCATACAGGTTTTGTTTGTATGTATGTGTATTCTGAAAGCTTTCTCTCAGGATTGTAACAACTACCAATGTCCCCTTATTAAAACAGCTACCTTCTATGTTTTGGTTAATCAAATATATTCAAAGTTTCTGGGGCTTTTATAAGGCAAGATGAGGTTTGCATACGGACAGCATACATTTTTCCCTTCAATATACAATATTCCCTTCAATGAACAATATACAATCATGAAGTACAGAAAGTTATTTCATTAATAGTTTTAGACTTAAGCACTATCAATCAGATTTAGGCATCAAATGATTCTTCTCTATTATTGCAGATAAGCTCTCCCAATCATTAATACCAGTTTACCAGTATTAATGCAAGTGACATACTGTTACCAGCTACCAAGCAAGGTTAAAGAAACCATACAGAGATTTGGGCTGATGGCATAAATCCTATACTTACCTACCTATATGCCTCACTGTATCTATCTATGTAGAGAGAGAAGGATCTTCAGATTAAATATATTTACGTCATGCCCTACACATAAGCCTTCACAATACCTCCCTAGTCTATCTGGACAGGGAGAATTCACATTGAAGAAGTACAACACATCTGGTAAGCTAACATACAATATGCATAACTGTTGACAGCAATTGTCTTTTCTTTGGAAGAGGAAAACAAAAGAACTGAAGAGAAAAAAAAAAATGACAAAAAGTGAACTGGTCTGGTCTCTCGAGCTCACATCAGAATCTTGAGTGCCCAACCTATCTTAGCCTGCAGTAAGCAGCCTTTCTGAAAGTGCCTGGCAATTGCCCTTTAAGAACCTAAGCCCTTCAGGACTTCTCTTAGTTTTAGGTATCTGCCACAGTCACTTCCAACAACCTCACTGGAGCCTGCACACAGCTACCTGTCAAAAGCATGCAGGAAAAAAAAACCATATTCGAAACAATCATTTGCCATTATTCACAGTCTATCTTAACTAGCCCATAATCCCTCTACACTGTGCATTTGTAAAGCATCCCAGGTCATCAACCCGGAGAACTACAACACTCTGGGGTTCTAGTAATGCAAATCAACTCTGATAGCAAAAACAATTCAAGAAAACAGTGTGTCTTCTCCAAGTCTCTGGAAGGTCTGCAGAGAGTGGATCTTCTATCAAGCTGGTGTTCAGCATGTTAAGACCACTTCGTGGCATTTGTTGTAACAGGGTAGAGGCTTAGGAGAAGAAATTCTTCATAATACTTGAAATCCCAAGAATTAATTAATTAGGAGTATCTGAGGGGATACTTTTTCCTACAAATGCCTTTCTACAAAGGGCACAGGTATGGCAAGCCAACCTGAAAAGCCTTCTGTGTCTGCTAGATTCTCACACATCAGTCAGAGCTCAAAACTGTTTCTTGAGCAAATTAAGTATTTTTTTTTTTTTACAAGGTACTTGAAGCAGACCTGTGCATAGGCTAGAAGCTGTCATTTACAGACCCCTCCTCTGTCCACTCCCCATCACTTCCAGCACACTGCAGGCGCTCCATTTACTTTCCTAAGTCTTATCTAGAATCCTGCCTTTTACCCAAATAAAAGCACTCTGGTGGCTTGCCCAGCCATTGAAAGAAGGAGCTTCAGCTGCTCTCATCTTCAACATAAGCATGCTGCACAAAGACCATCAGTCCAGCATGGGCAGTATGACCAGGCTCTGCTGGGCCCCAGGCTGGCACTGCAGGTTCTGCAGGTCTCTTGCACATCACGAAGCAGAACAAATGCACACCTCTGTTCTGTTAAAACCAAGGGGTACAGAGAGAGGTGCATATCTGCCAAGCCAGCTTTCATCTAGAAATGGCTTTTAATGCACTAACCCTGGAACCAAATGCTATACATCCACCGCAACTTTCCAAAACTTTGGGAAGCAGCCTTGAATAAACCTTTGGGGAGTTTTTATAGAGGCCAGACACCCACTGAGACATGTGTAAGAAATGTGTAATGCATCAATTTTTTTTTCACTTCTTGGATCTGTAAAAAACTGGGCATTTCTTTGGCAGAAATTAGAGACATACTTAAAGTCAGCAATGACATGCAAAAATGAATTTATTCATCTCCAACCAGGCTTCAAGTAAGATATATAGGTGGCTGGGGCCTTTTCCTTCATGCAAAACTTTGCTCTACAAACAAGAGAAAGTTAATGCCAGAATGTTAACATGTCTGCTCAGTGAGGAAACCTGACTGCCATTTTTCCCCCGCCTCCAGAAGGGGTGGCCCTAACATTTTGGCACTGTAGAAGTCAAACACCAAATCTTCCTCAGGTTTCATTAGCTTTGAGAGCATTTGCGATCCCTTGTCTCCTACGCTCACCAAGTGACCACTGTTTGCATATGCAAGGAAGAAACTTTCCTCTTTGTTTATGGAACCAGAGTGATTCATAGACATAACTGACAACAAGAGTCTATACTGAGAAGTTACTTTGGCCAGCTATACACACTGTTACAGATACCAATCCAGTGTTTCATCAGGTTAAAAGGACATTCATGGAAAGCATGAAATAAGAAAGAGACATTCGTTGAAATCTTTTCTCCTCAAACTCTGCGTCAGTTTAGGTACACATAACTCATACAGTCAGTTCCTGGTTTGTTTGCTCCCTTTGAGGTGCATTTCAAGCTTCAGCCTTTAGTTTGAGACACTTATGAATGCAGCTATTATTTTAAAGAAGACTGGCTGGTTAAGCCCCAAATAAAAAGCCAGCTAAAAGCAATTCCAGTATCACCTGAAACTAGGTTTCACCTTTATTTCACTGTGCAGCTTTCCCCAAACACAGTATGGGCCACATTAATAGAAAACAAAAAGCACTGGGAATCTGAAAAGTGCCATTCTGCAGCCTGGCACCCTATGCGAGAGGAAAAAGAAGAAAATACATGGTACAAATTAAGGAAACGTGAACTGGATTGTGTTTCTCCAGTTGAGCAGATTCAGATGCCAATACCAATAATAGGAATTTCCTTCCCCTGCAACTGACTCTTCTGCTTGAGTTTACGTCAACATAGATCAAAGAAAAATGATTTTACTTTATTTGGAAGCCTCATTAGAAAGGCTTGCAATAAAATGAAAGCTTGGCTTCCAACAAGCAATGATCATACTGTTTGAAAATATTTCATTTATTGACACATGGCCAACTTCGCTGAGAAGCAACAGGATAGAGCACTTGACAGCACTGCAGTGATTCATCTTGGTGATCTGCACAAATTACACACGATCCTGGAAACCAAGTAAAATGTCTACAACTGCAATACTTGAGTATGGTCCTACTTACAAGAAAAAAAGGCTCTAAACAGAGAGACAGTGAACTAATAAATGTTTTTTATTATACAGCACAGAGCTGATATGAACACTGGGACACATACAAAACCGACCACCACCCCAAAAAACCGCACGCTGGGCAGGAACCTTACCAAAAGGCTTGGATAAGAGAACAGAGTTTTACATTGGTCTTGTTGGATGGGGCTGCAGCTTGAAGAGTTGGGAATCCAGAACAAAGTACTGCTGCCAACCTTTTAATATCAAGGCAATGTAGGTCATGAAGATTCACAGAAATAGACCAAAACCTTTGGGCAGGGGTAGACATGCACAGGATCAGCCAAAGCCAGGAAGCTTAAACTTGAAGCTGGAGCTGAGACTTTGTCTCACTGCCTGAAGTCTCCATCACTCATGACAGTTTCTGCATCCTAACAGGGCAAAACAGTATCTCTCAGAAATCTCCACCCTAGATATTGAAAATCCCCTGTCCTGGTGCCTAGACCACTTCAGAGAAGCACATCTACATGTGTGTTACAAACATACCTACTTTATCAGGCATTTTATCCGCTTCGCATTACACTGAAGTTTGGTATTAAAGAAAGATGAAAATTCTACTTATTTTTCCAGTCCACTGGCTTCTTGCTTTAAGCACTAGCATATGTATAGGTCTGCCAGAACACCCATTTTCTTATTTGCTTCAGTGGATTGTTTACAGTACAGTAAGAGAAAAAAAAATCCCAAACTTTTATAAAACATAAGACATCTACTGCCTGTTTTTTATTCAATCTCTAAGACAAAATGCACATCCTTCCATAAGGTCCAGTCAATTACAAAGAAGTTCTTAAACATAAATCCTGTTTGCTCACAGGAGGTTTAGAGCATCCCACTTCTCTGAACCAGTTTTTACTGATCATTCAGCCCTCCTGCAGACACCACTCTGGGCAAAAGGCCACCCTCAGAAGTCTGCCTTGGGACAACACACACAGCATATGCCTTGCTGTCTCCCACACCCCTGACCTTCCACAGCACATCTTGCTACTAATCTCTCCTGCACAGGCACACTGGGGTACACACACAGGGTGCTCTAATTAATCCTGCCCTTGTTTTTGTCATACATTACCTTAGACAGCAGCTGTTACACCCATCACTTCCATCAGTGACTGAGCACATGTGTTCTAAGACCACAGCTTTCCCAAATTTGGCCAAGAGCAGATCACGCTGGAGCAGATATACGACCCCCAAACTGCTATTTTCTAACCAGACTCTATTGGAGCCCAGATTCAGGTCTGCTGGGAGGCGTCTTACACTGTGTAACTGGAAGAACGAGACAATTTCTCGGGCCTCCGCAGATCTTCTAGAAGCTGCCTTGACAAGCCAAATCATACCATCATACTGGAGCTCTGTTCCTCATACCCCTGTTCTCCCTCTCAGAAAAAAAAGCCTAAGGCCAACAGTTCAGCTGCACGTTGTACATTTGTTTACCTTCATGGACTCGTTGTACATTTGTTTACCTTCATGGACTCATCTAGATACTCTGCCTCTCCCCATTACAACACTGGTGTGATCACAACACGCTGATGAGTTTAGAAGATAACCTAAATTCCTCTTAAAGGGAAAAATAAAAAGCTAAATTTCTATTCTAATCTACCACATTACCACTGTCCTTATCATTGCTAAGGATGCGGATGTATAAACAGCTGATCCAGCTTTTGAGTAGGAGCTGGAAAGGCAGACACGAAGACAGCAAGTTGTTTTCCTTTGGGTTATATTTGTCTGGCTCCACCCTGAAACTCACTCTTCAATCCCAATAATTGGCAGCAACTAATTAGAAGGAAAAATGCAAGCAGTTTATTAAACGTTTGATTAAATGTTGATTACATGTTTGATTAAACACGATCACAGAACAAATCTCCCTTGGATAAGCATACTCATTTTCTCTTGCTCACTTCTTTTGTTTATAGACATCTGAGATAAGGACTGGAGATGATGCTATACCACACACTGGGATTTCAAGCCTAAGGAGACTCCACAACACAAGGCAAAGAAAAGCTGATGACTCCTCTGCTGTTCCAGGTTGCTTTCCACATTGCCCATCACAGCATGCACACTGCTAACTCCCCATGTTCTCTCTTTAGGGCTTTCACATTTGGCTGGGGGGTGTCATACACAGGATCAGCTCAAAGATACTGACAAAATTACATCACAGGTAAACTGGAGAGACAATCAGCATAAAAGAAAGAGACTTGTAGAAAGGCTACAGCTTTTAAATTGTTGTAATTCTAAAGTATGTACAAAAGGGGAAAAAAAAAATCCATGTTACATAACAGTTTCAAATGATGCTGAAAATTCTGGATGTGTTAGAAGGATCCTAGATACAGTTCATCTGATGTGGAAAGTGGGTTTTGTTCATCCCATCTGCTGTCACTCAAGAGTTATCAAGTAACAGTTAACGAAAATGACTGAACCATGTAATGCTATCAGAATTTTAAACACAGAAACACATACACATTACTAAGAGTAAATAAAAATAACATTTGCTCAGAGTATTTTCAGGAATTCTTGTTTGTGAAGGCAAAAGAAAATCCTTGACCACGTGTCTGCTTTTACATCCCACTAGCACATCAATGTGCAAAAGCAAGATTTCTTATCCCCAGAAGTCTTTTTCCCAGGCAGCATGTTTTCACATCAGATCCCTGCACTCCCTGTTTCATGAAGGAGGCGGCTGCTCCACACCCAGCTTTACGTAACACCCTTGCATGCAGTAGCTCAGCCTTGCTGACTTCACTCTGGCACTGGGTGGGTATTACCTGCCTACTTGGCCTTGCAGGGTTTCATGCTTGGTCAGCACACAGTCCAAAGTGCCACAGAAGCTGCAAAATACCCAGGCATCACCTTAGGAGCAGAAGCTGTTCCAATTTAGAAAAAACATTCCTCTTCAAAATCATCCCAGCACTCCAGAAAAATAAAGTTGTGATGGTTATAAAAAGTTAATCAAAACTTTGTGAAAGCTGCACTCTTAAAGAGGCCATAAATGGTCATTATCCTATTTGGACCCCTCCCTTACATCTCAATGGCACACTACATCATCCCCATTTTCTCTAATTAGTTTCCAGATTTAAAAAAAAAAGAAAAAAAAAAAAAGAAAAAAAAAGAAAAAAATTGGCAGGATATATATATTTTTAAGACGAATTTGAAGACCTACTCTTCTTTTTTTCCTCCATCTGAAATCTAACATCACCATCCACAGGGTGTCAAAAGAAGTCTTCCTCCAGCCTGGCCTGCGTGACCCTGTACCACCACCCCAAGGCAGACACCAGACAGACATCACCCCAGACCCACAGACAGCTCTCAGACCTGGAAGGCTACAGAGCACCCAGCAACCTCCCCAAGGCACAGCTAAATAACAGCCCATCAAGGCCAGACTAACAGATCAAGGCCAGCCTTGATTTTGCAGAAGAATCCTCTCTCAAGGCCTTCTTCAAGAAAAAAAACCTAACAGTTTCAATGTAAAGTATTGAAGTGCAAACTTTTTGAACCAGCAAAAAGCACTGGCCTATATATTAGTCAGACATAACACCTACAGTTCCAATTACTAATTTCAGATGGAGTTTAAAACAGCAGCTACATGCCCCATGGCACTTTGAAATCACAGACCCTGCTTACAGAGGTACACTACAGCTCTGCTTATATCCTCATCTTCAGGATATTCAGTCAGAAGTGATGCTGGAAAGGTAACAGACCATAGTATTTTACGCCACTGTTTTCACACTGTGTTGTTCTCAGAGAAATCCTAGTAAGGTCATGCCTAGACTTTCCTGGCCAACAGGTTGAGGGAGGTGATTCTCCTCCTCTGCTCTGCTCTCATGAGACCCCATCTGCAGTACTACATTCAGCTCTGGGGCCCCCAACATAAGAGGGATGTGGACCTGTTGGAGTGAGTCCAGTGGAGGCCACAAAGATGCCCAGAGGACTGGAGCACCTCTCCGATGAAGACAGGCTGAGAGAGCTGGGCTTGTTCAGCGTGGAGAAGAGAAAGATCCGGGGCCACCTTAGAGCAGCCTTCCAGTACCTAAAGGGGACCTACAAGAAATCTGGAGAGGGACTTTTTACAAGAGCATGTAGTGATAGGACAAGGGGGATGGGGCTTTGAGCAACCTGGTTTAGTGGAAGGTGTCCCTGCTCATGGCAGGGAGTTAGAACGAGATAACCTTTAAGGTCCTTTCCAACCCAAACCATTCTATGATTCTATGACGAAGAATAACTTCTCTACTCACATCACTGCAGGGGTAGGGGAAACTCTAAAGCTGTATTTTTGGCCATTTAAGGCTATGAACTGAGAAAGAATGAACAAGCTCTTACCAGAAATATTTCTTTTTTTCAAGTATTTGTATATAAAATATTTCACTGTAACTAAGGCCCTAACCCACAAAGTCTCACATCCTACCTAACAATAAACTGCTTACAGATGCTTCTTAAGATAACCTGCTTGCTAAACTTGCCATCAAACTCCTCCTTCTGCCCATACACAAGGGAGAGAACTAGAGAGAACATATTATCAAAGATCAAGAACACAATATCAAAGGTCAAGTTTCTTTCCATTTCTTCCACTGCCTTGGTGCTAGGATTGCTCAAGATGCATTATCCAATGTCTCTACCTACCTACAGTCATACAGTTCTTGTGCTGTAATATAAAGGCACCAAGCCAAACAACACTGCACTTGCACCCTTCTAGTAGTGTAAGTAGGCATAGCATGCTTATGCTGTCGAGTACAAACACCTCTACTGGTGATAAGCATGCTAGAACATGCACAACAGAACCTGTGGATGAAGCTGGCCATTCTCTCCCCTTTGCTTTTCAAACTATAGTTCCATTTTCACCACAAATTAAAATGACCAACTTAGGAAAGCCAATACAAGAAGATGAAATAGTAGCTTGGCAAAAGCTGAGCATTTGCTCTGTATATGATCAACTGAAAAGATTTACTAGATAATTAGGTGTGAGAGAGAACAGCAGGTAGGAGGTAAAATTGTTAAAATATATTGGGATCCTCAATAACTGGGTTCAATGATACTTCTTTTATAGAAATCACCAACGAGGAACAGCTAGAGTTTTTAATTTTGAGCCATGCCTTGGAATTGATAGATATGAATTAAGAGCTGCTGACAAATAGCAAGATAAAGTAATAAACACTTAGGTTCTCCTTTGAGATCTAATGATCTATGAGCCATTAGCAGACAGTTCAGCCACACCACAGCATTCTGACAGGTTTGCATTATCTCTATCTGCACTTGACAGGTAAATAAAGTATTATATTGCAAAATTCACTGACTTGCTTAAGTTACAATGAAGCCTAGTACAGAGACAAGAGCTAAACCTATTTTGGCTGCTAGGCCTGTGCCTGATTCAAAAGACTTTTGTGTCGTCTCTCTCTTGGATTGCCTAGTATCCCTTCATTTGGAAACTCCCTGTACAACCCCCATCCCAGTAAATACACAGAAGACATCAAGATTTAAACATGTCACTTCTTTGCAGCTCATCTACATACACCTAAGACTTTACTCACATGTCAAACCTGTCTGGGCAGTGTGCTTCAAAATCCCCTTGTAGTCAAACTATATATTTATAGTACAGCAGGGAAGAGCCACCTCTCAAGTTTTTTTGGGCCTGGCTTTGCAGGAATGACTCTGCGTTCCTTTGCTAGTGTAGGCATCCAATACTGACATCAGACATTTTTGAATAAACGATTTTTCTTCGGTGTTGCAGGGGAAGGAAAAAGCCAGGGAAAGAATTTTCACACTCAAAGACATATAGAGAGTTACCCCTTTAATTGTTTTTGTTTCATCAAAAGGATATCAAACTTCACTGAAAGAGAACCTTCATCTCTGTTCTTATAGAGGCTCTAACAATTACCTCCTTAAAGCCAAAGGAGCTGCTGAAAACACACACCACCACCCCCCCAGACATTACTGTTTTGAAGACCAAAAAATATTTAACTAAAAACACTTTGCCAAAGCACAAGCTTTCCTTTACTGTAATATTAGCAGCACTGCAAGACTCCATTCTGCACAGATGAGCCCCAAATAAGTGGCAATCCACTTTGATTTAATGGGAGAGGGAACAGGGGGATTTTACATGGACGCTATGCATTTTCCAGAAACACACGTCTTGCATTTCAGGTTTCACTACCACCAGCAGCAAGTGTGCTAAAAAAATCTATTCTTACAGGGAGCTTTCACACCCACGTATCAGTCAACATAACAAAAAGGCAGCAGCAGCACTAACAAGTAACAGGAAACTCAAATACTATACTTAGTCCTACAAAAACATTTCAAATTACACTACCGGATACTTCCCCAGGCAAAGCAGGCATTCAGAGTACTTTCAATGGCATCGTGGTTGCATGTTTTAATTACTACCTACCACACTTTTGATTCTTGGCCATCAATCACTGTTATCAAGCCATTACATCTAAGTGTCTGCTCTCAGTAGTTATAGTGTGAAAAAGCAAGAACGAACCAGCAAGAGAAGTCTGTGTCTTGATCCCAGGTTTGCCACCAAACTTGTGCCACTGTGAACAAATGCAATTTCCATCCCACTCTGAGGTTTTCATTAACAAAAAAAAAAAATCTGAACACCAGGTATACCCAGTTCCCAAGGAATCCAACTGCAGAGATTTCCAGCAGCTTCAGAAGTTTGATCAGACCAAGTTCTGCCAATGTGCTCAGCTCTCACCAAGGTCAAGAAAACTCAGCACCTTAACAAGTGCGGGCTTTTGAGCATCTCAGCCTAATTCATATGCAAGGATTACAGTTTTAGGAATAAGCACTAGTACAAAGAACTTGACCCCCATCTAATTTGTCCACAGAACAACAGATTTAGAGATCTTGATCTTACACACCAGGGAACAGCTTTGCCCCAGAATAAATCTGTGGTAAAGCTGCCTTAGAATAAATTACTTTGTTTCCAAATTCTTTGCCCAAGCTACAAACCAAGCATTTTAATTAAGGTCCCCTAATTGCAGTTGGAGTAATTTGGGGTAGGGGGCAGGGAGGAAACACGCCTTTCAGCAGTCCACTGGTACCAAAGCTGACAGACAAAAGCAAAAGTAACTTTAAATATACACGTTAGCTACCCATGTTCTGTGGCTTCAGAAAAACATTTTCCTATTTGAAGAAAACTCTCCCACCTGGTTCTACAGACCTCTTTCACAATGGAAAACATGAGAAACTAGAAACAAGGGAAAATCAGGGAAGTTATTTGTTAACATACGAAAAGCCACGGCACATCAGAACGAAAGTCCTACTCTGCCTCTAGTATGGCTGTTCCCTCTCTTCTATAGGCAAAGAAACATCCCAACAGAGTGGTTTTCTTGCCATCTCTTGCAATCAGAGCAACACTGTTTCATTACCACTGCAACAATGCTAGAAGAAAACCTGACAAAAAGGAATGGACTTAAGCAGTACATTGTAATAGATTATTCAAGACAAATGAGAGATCAAATCACAGCACAAAAATATTGTGCCAATCCCCACCCAAACAATACCTATTGTGAGTCCAGATGCAGCACTACACTGATCAGGAAACTGCTTAACACAGTAGCACAAAATGAGAACAAAGTTTTACTAGAAAAGCTGGTGGTTGGCACCATACACATGGAAGTGATACTCTGCTGCAACCATAGTTCTGTACTATACATCTGAGTTTATCTTACTTAGAGAAAAAGAACAAAACTCCCCAATGACCCTATGCCTTTCTCATTCCATCACTTCTGGCTCCTTCTAGCATCATTTTGGGCTCCAAATGTCAGACTCAACCAAGTAAAGTCTCTTCTAGTCTCCAGAGCCTTCCCAGGGAGGCATGAGCTTGTATATGCTAAAGATCCATCTGGTTTAAATACAATAACCAGAACCAGCAATAACCTGTTATATGCTTTAAGGAAAAGATAGCCAAGAGAGGCTTTAAATTATATTTAGACCAGATAATGGTAAGACCCACTGTTCTTACTGCGAAAAAGGCAAGTTCTGGTCCACAAGAAAGCTCTACTTTGAGGTGCAATGCTATGTACAAATATGCAATCCCTCACTAGTAAGCAACAAAAGTGATGAAAATCAATGTCCTATGGCATATATAAGGAGTAAAGTTACGATCACATTGCACTAACAAAGGGATCAGAATGGAAACTAGCTACAGAGTTCTTGAAACAAAGTTAGCCCCAAACAAAAGCAGTTTAAACTTGGGGATGTCTCTGACCAAAGATTTTTCACTCTACTGAATTGCAAGTAAAACAAAATTCAAAGCACAAATTTTCCCAGATGCTGAGAACTGAGGGCCTAAAATAGCATCAGAAAGAGAAAGAAAAAGAAAATGGAGCTTCAGCCCCCTATCAGCAGAAAGCCTGAACTTTCTATTCCTCAAAGCATGCTAAAGTTTCAGTTCTATACAGGACAGGAAAAAGGTCAAAAAGGTCTCTTCGAAATTCACTTCAGCCTGGATAGAGTCCCTGGACTTTGATCTATTCCTTGATACAAAAGGAAAGGTTACATCAAAATGTCTAGCCCCAACGTCAAACTACAACCCACCCAGCACCTGTCCACCTGCAGATAGATCTCTTTTCCTTCTACAGCCCCACCTCCCACTTGCAGTCCATGCAACCAGGAACAGCTAAAAGGTGTAGCACAAACCATTGTCTCTCCATAGATTAAACCAGCTTTAAAAGGTGGTAGTTTTGAAAAAGAAAACTTTTACTGAGTGGCAAAAGGTGCTGCTCAATTTCATCATCACTTATTCTTTGCACAGCACATGGTGCTCCAAACTAACGTGCTGGCAACAGCACTTCTCCCCTTTCACACTTTCCCGTTTGCTTCCAGACTTAGAGTGCAGGTCAGCAACTACAAGTACTACTTTTTTCTCACCATCAGCCTTTCATTAAAACAGTAGATTTGCTTGGTTTCTTTTTTCCCCCTCCACATACTCTTACACACACTTTTACTGGAGTTTTCTTTCAGCACTTGAAAACTCCCAGATTGACAGCTCCAGTGAATTAAGCTCCCTCTTTGTCGGCAAAACAAGAGCAGCACCACAGGCAACCTCAGAACAAGCTCCATCTATCCTCCTCTTCCCAGCCCTCCAACTAGCAAGCGTATCTGAATGGTGAGCTTTGCACACAGCTTTATCATACCAGGGAGCCTTGTAAAGAGTCTCTGATAATGTGGTTTACCCAGACTATCTCACCGGACACTAATGTTAAAAGCCACACATGATGGAAACGTCCAAGTTGACACATTATCAGCATGCACTGTACCAGACAGCACGGTAACTCTAAAACCGTGAGGCTGGTCTAAATACATGTAAGTCTCTGGTTAAAGACTGACTGGCAAAGAAAATCTATTTTACACAATGGTGTGAAAGAACACTGAGTTGAAGCAACTCTTAAAGCCATACCTGAAACTACACAAAGGCGATGTTAACTGAAAACCAACAGAAAGACCACATAAATTCAATGCTTTCAATATCAGACAAAAGACAAGTGCAGTTTTTATTTGAAAATGTACACTTGGCATAAATGGTACAGAGAGAGGGCCTCTGTTACTACTGCAGTACTAATACTGTACTTCACTTTTGGAGAGTGCTCCTCTACTACATTACCAGTTAACCTGGTCAGGCAGCAAACGTGGATCCAGATGCTCTCCTCTCTTCAATAACAAGGGGTTTTGTTTCCACAAAAGCCTCTGCTATTGGTTGTCAGTTACAGATTAGCATGCACTAGATGAAGTTAGAAGATGACTCCTAAGATCCACCCAGCTTTTAGTTCCTCCTCCTCCCTCTTTTGCAAACTTTCTTATTTTTAGCAGCAAAAAATCTTCTTTTTTAGGGAAGATTTGACTTCTGAATTTCTTACCACACCTTGACTGAAATTATGTATTTCTTTTTAAACTGGTCAAGAGCCAGGGTGTTTTAGTAAAATGAACATGTATATGTACACTTAAAACCCAAAAAACAACATGCCACCCGTAACACAGCAACCTTGTACTGCTCATGTTTTACTCACAACAAAACTTGAGAATAGCCAACACGGGCCGATAGCCTTCTTCAAAAACGCATTAAAAGGCACCATGGACGCAACTAATGCTACCTGACCCTGTAAACCAGTGTCTGCCAAGGGGAAGGTGAGCACATTTGCTCTGTGCCTCATACCTTACCTAAGCATTTGCTACAAACATCATTTGGGTCCTGGTTGGCCGGGTTCAGGTCTGTTTGGCTGCCCTCACACTCTTCAGCTGGCCTGTCAACTAACACACCTGCAAGCAGGTAGGGCCTCGGCAACAAAACAAAACATACAGATGGACTTGTGCAGCAGTAACCTCACCACTGCCCCATGCTACCTTCTCATCCTTCAAATTGCAGCAAGGAGAGCCCATACTGGCAGCACCAGTACCAGACTCAGTGACAGCAGGCAGACAGGGCTGGATCCTCAGCCTGTAAAGTCTGAACTGAGTTTTTGTAACACGAAGGAACAGCATGTTCCTAAACAAAGCAGCATCTACACACAGCTGTATCACACGCAGATAAAACTAAGAGCAACAGTTATCAGTATTTACATTCATCTCCGTGGTTTGTTTTTTAGTTACAAGGAAATAACCAAGATTCTCATTGAAACAAACGTTTAAGAAATAACACACCCAGTTGGGTTAAAGTGGTCACTGCTGGACTCACTAAGCCATAGCATATTGCTGAAACAGACAGTGTTTCATAGCCCACCTGACAAGATAAGGAATAAGCTAAGTCATTACACCAGTTCATTTAACTACGCAAGTCATTTCAGAGTGGCGGGGAGAAAAGACTACAGCACTGTGGCTGCCGATGGGGTGGGTGTGGCATGTCACAAGTGGACCTTTATGGTATCATTTCCTTCCAGTACCATTAATCACCCCAGACATCACTTGTTCTATCAGCTATTAACCAGCTGCCCCAACACACAGATAACTTTATCAAGGTTAGGTGGTAAGAGTCATTACTAAGCACTACAACATGCAGTGCTGAAGGCCTGTTTCCAAAGAATCCTCTGAACCATTTCCTCCTGCTGCAAGAAAATACGTTACACTAATGCATATACTTATCCATACCTAACGTAAGGAGTAAATTACAGAAAGTAGAAAACATCATCAGCACTTTAAAACACTATTAAAAAAATAGATTTCATAAAAAGGACAACTACGTTGCTTACGGCCAAAACATACAACTCAGACCAGGTCTCTCAAAGCGTCTATTTTCAGCCCGTTAACACTCTTCAGGGGGACAATCCCTCAACACAAGTTTGAGGTGTGGTCTGACTGGACAAACACGGGGCTTCAGAATGATGGCCAAGAGCATCCCAGCTTCACAGCTCAAGATTTAGCATTTTGTCTTTTGCTACAAACATGTCTCATTCAAGCGTTTTTGCTACAGACATGTCTCATTCCAGGAACAAGCAGAACCAACGCATTATAGAGGGAAAGGACCAAAGATGGTTTGTAGACAAGAAGGAAGAAAAGCCTGTGAGGCATGTTAAGAACAGCAAAAACAAGCCCGTATTTTTGAGGGGGAAGGCCCAACTTCCAATTCCTCCAAGCAAGCAAGCATGACTCAGCAGTATGTGACAAGACAAAATGAGACACTGTAAGTCTTCAATTAACTGGCATCTAAGAAGATTAAACAGCTCAATGTGAACTGAACCTGCTTCCAAGTTCTGGGCCTGGCTCTGCCAACTACTTTCCCAAAAGTGCAACTAGATCCAGAAACATAACTTTCTCCACTCTACAGATCAGACTCCTGGGAGCCCTCTGAGCCACCTCAGTGAGAGCACACCCTCCTGCCCACACAGGTAGTAGCCTGGCTGTGGGAAACAGCAGACTTCTGCTTTGGTTCCCAAATCACAGGAATTCTTTGACAGAATTCATGAGAGCAGCAATCGCACCCCAGCCAAAATAGCCCTAAGCACTGCACTTGGGAGGAAAGAGAACTGCAACTAAGCTTTTTTTCACATCAATTAAAGCACACCCTCCTCAATGAGACTCAGTCATTTCGAAAGCCATTCTTAAAGTACATGTTTGTCTTCCAAATAGAATTTCTCTTTGCAGGGAAAGCGAATACTAACTAGTATTTGTGTAGCATTTGGACAGTATGGAAGTACGAGCAATTTCCTCCTTGATCATATAAAGGGCATGACTCCTGAGGAGAGTTAAATTCCATCAGTACAAAACAAACCATTGTTTCAAGGACTGAACACTGAACTAAAAAATGAGAAGATAACCAGACAGAAGGAGGTTTGTTGCACAGCATTATGGCATAGATGTGCCCAGCACAGGTGCTTATTTAATCTAGTATCATGCTTCTTTTAGTTTGTTTCACATGCTCTGCTTCCCGTTTCCTTGCAACGTTTGAGAACACCACCTCACGAAAATACGCCAACTACTGAGACAAATAATACATTATCCGGCCAATACCAGGAGATACACTGTCAATCAGTGCTTCCCAGGTGCAGTGCAGTACATTAAGGCAGAACAACCACTTTCTGTCACCTCTGACATTCCTCTCAGGTTAAGAAGAATATATTCGAAAAAGCTGTACACATTTAGATTGTGTGCCTGGAGGTCCCAAGTCATGACTCCTGAATTAGGAAAGGGACTTCAAACTACGTAATGTACACCAAGAACTGTTTCTCAGACACCTTCCGCGCTATTACAGATTGGACCAAACCAGGCACAGCAACGACCTCAGGAGAAGTCAACATCTCTGCCTTGAAATGGGACCACAGGCCCACGTCATTCTCAGCATGTTTGTCCAAGCCAGTCTTGGAAGTCTCAAGCAATGAATTCCACTGCCTACTAGACAACCACAGCATCTTTTTCACTTACCCACCATCACTTCTTCTTGGCACAACTGAAGCCCACTACTTTTTGTCCTGCCTCTTTTTCTTTTTTTGGGGTGTGTGTTTGTGGTTTTTTCCTGCAACAGCTTTCTAGGGTGTCCAAAGACCCATCTCCAGCTTTATGTTGAATAGCACAGTACAATGCACTGTATTTTCAAAAACCCTGATCCTTTTCACTGCTCTCTTTTGGGCACTTACCAGATGATCGGCCTTTTCCTTGAAAATGACGTGCTCCAAACCAAAGTAATCAAACTGCAAAGGCAGTAGGTGAGGTTACTGCAGCAGCAGCCTTATCAGTGCTGTGCAGAATGGAGGCATTACTTCATGTGCCTTGCAGGCTCTGTTCTACCTTATGTACCCCAAGATGACATATGCTCTTTTTCTCTTTTGGCAACACTGTCAATTTGTATTCAGCTTGTGATCTTCAAAAGAATGCAGATCTTTCTCTGAAGAGCTGCCACCTGACCAAGCTTATTATTGTTCCTTGCTGCATTATCAGTTCCAAAAGGTTGTGGTAAAGGGATGCACCATAAGGAGGCAAACTTCCTGAACTTGAGGTAAATGATTGCTAGATAACAAAACAGAGTCACTGTGAAAGGGTGACTGTTACAGTCCCTTCTGTTGCTGAGTGGTTGTGCTGTGTATTCCCCACGAAATGGTTCTGCAAGCACAATGCAGTAAACACTTTGTGAGAAGGATGCCTACCAATAAGGGCTCCGAGAAATTAAAAATACATACATATATCCAATTCTTCTGGGATGTAAAGTCTTCTCTACAGACTATTGGAAGGAGCAGGAACCCAGAAATACAGTGAACTTTTGCTTCAAGAAATACACTTTTTTTTCTTACTACCTTCAACACTTTTTCATGGCTTAGTATAACTTCTACCACTAGGTTAGCTTTAAGTCTTTGTTAGAGCCAACGTCAAAGAAACTTACCCACCCATCCGGGCCCTGGTTACTTCTCATGATATAGTATTTCAGGCTAACACAAGCAACAATGAGAGCTATTGATCAACACATGTACTTTTTATTTTTATGGCTTTTAAGGCTGTAAAAGCTAACTGGCACAAGCCAGACACTTAACAAAAGTAGTATTTAGGGAGGGTTTTTGTGGGGAATTGGGGTTAAAGAAAATCCCCCGACTTCTTCCTGGAAAAAATATGCAATATACTCCACAGCCTGCTATATAAAGAAACAGATTAATTTAATACCCCGAGACCAGCATTATTCTTAAATCTGACTTAAAACTCATGGTTAGGTTCACATGCACAGGCCATGGCACATAAGAGAACACAAATAAAATTTAGAAGAGAAAGAGCGCCATACAGATCTACAGCAGTGACAACACCGTTTACCATTTTATGGTAGATCACTAAGTAGCTTCTCATATGTTTTAAGAGAAGGCTTGACTACGTATCTCAGAAATGAAAGGAGCAAAAGTTGAAGAATCCCCAGGCAACTGGGCTTTACTAGAAGGCATTCTCCATCATCTCAGTTCCATTTTCTTTTGTGGGCAGAATTTGATTTTCCCAGATTTTCTATAATTTCCTGAGAACTTTTTCCTCAAGATGCTCACCTTGCTTTTAATGAAAAAAATACAGCACAATAAAATCTGACCATAAATAATCTGGACATGAGGATGTACAGGCACAGTTCTTCCGTCTGTCGAATTGCAAAATTTATCACGACATGGATTTCATCTTCAGGCAACTCTTCAATTCCTCTGCTATTCCTTTTCTACACGTATAAAAAAGAAATTCTGACTCATGTATATAGCTACACAGAAAAGCTACCACATGCAATCTTACAAGTTGCATATGTGAATGCTTTTGCCCAAAATAACTGAGAAGTAGCTTATCATTCATAATAGGGTGACTAAATTATCTCCTCTCGGATGAAGCATATGTATTTCACCTCATATCACTGTAACTTATTCATGTTGCCATAACCTTACTGCCTTGTGTCTCCATGGCTCCCAGAAGAGACTATATTAACAGCTGACATGCAAAGCAACTACCAAGGAGCTGGAGGCTTTTATAGAGCAAATGGCCATTTGTAAGTGGCTCCACCTCACTAATCTGAACTGGTGCCAAACACACAAAACATCTTCTGAACAGATACATGCATTTTTCTGTACTTCTACCACCACTCCTCATAGGACACAAACAGGAGTCTTTTTATTCACAATATGCAGAGAAACCTGGCAGAACATCTATGCATATTTTACAAAAGGATAATACGGGTATCCAAGAGTCTTTACCACCACCTGCAATTTGCACCGCAGCTCTGTCATCTGTGTAATGGAGTGGGGCACCTCCATCTCTTTCACCGTATATTAGTGCTCATGCACCTGCATGGTGACAGCCATGCCAAGGTCAACGTGATGAGCAGAGAACTGACTGGATTGAAAGTCTTTGCCAACTGCCTAACAACTAAACCCAGCTTGAGACAGAGGACAAGACTGAGCAGCTAAAAGAAGGAGGAACTTCTCCTTTAAGCAGTGGGAGAGACACATGGCAATGTCAGAACTACATGCTTATATTACAGGCTCCTAAATTCTGTCAGGAGTCCCTAAAAAACTTGTCTTACTTTTTAGCAGGTCATAGGTGCTCTATATTTTGCCAACAGCCAGCTACCCAAACCTCCGAGACTGTGACATCACCTTGTGGAGCTGAACATACAGGCTCACAGGAAAGCCTGCTTGAGATGCACAAACCAGAGATTTGTACACTGCAGCCCCGTAAAGGGTTCTACTCAGGGATCTGCAGCCACAGCATATATGCTAGCATGCAGACAACAGCGAGTTTAACACAAAGCATGGCACTCTAGCAGCTTCACTCAAAAGCACAGGGCAACTTGGCAGTAGTAGCTTACATTGCCTCCTAACTAGTAAGTTCACTGAGAAGATAAGAAGCTTGCACCGAATTCCCTCTTCCACACAGAAGAGCTCAATCCCACAGCACAACTCAAACAGGAATGACCTGATACCAGCAAGGCTGAGACAGACTCTCTTCTCCCCACTGAAACTTCAATGATGCACAGAAAGGAACATAAAAGTTTTACTCCACCAACAGCTTATGTAGAAAGGAGGTGATGGACAGAACCAAAAACCCCTGTGGGAAGTAGAGACCAGAACTGAGAACACACCCCAGGGATGCCCCTGCCATGGTGCTACAGAAAGAGCACACCGGATGGCTATCCCAGCACCAGGGAAGGAGCTCACATTCCCCTTTATATGCAGTGGCAGGTTCAGCCAGAGGATTGGAGTGAGCCTGGCCCATCTTCAGGTTCAGCCTCCCTTGGGAGACACCAGCTGCAGGCTTGAAACTGGGCTTCCCACCTGCCAGGACAAGTGCTCTGCCCTCCAGATTGACAGCTCTCAAGGTGATATCCAGGGACCACTGATCCTCTGCAACAGGCCTGTAAAACCACACTGTCCTTTTGCTCACTACCCTGCTCAGATGCCTGAAAGAGCATTAAGGGCCGCAGTGAGCTGTAACCCAACAGTTTGTAAATCACTGGTTTGGGCTATAAATGTGGAGGTAAGTATTGCCACAGGCACTGCTTTCATCTCCTTGGGCTACACCTAGAAGGTTCAGCCAAGGCTGTTACGTCTACAAAGAATACTGCTCAGGTAGGACATATCTAGTGTGACGGAGTGAGGACCAGAAGCGCGGGTGAGCTCAAAGACCAAGGATATGAGGAAGATTACCTTATGGATATAAAGCTTAGGCAAAAGCCCCGAGACACCATGTCCAGGCAGGACTGTTGCCATGCCAGTCACACCAACTTTACATACGAAGTGAAAATTTTAATAAAAGAAGGCAGATGCCTGTAAGTTCTCCAGTAACAAATCTGGAAGAATTCAAATACCAAAATTAAACAGGGAAACCTACTGAAAGCCAGCAGCCTTAGTTGCACTTTAAAGATGGATACAAACATGAGGAAAGCATTTAAAGCTCCTGTGTAGTCTTTACGGAGCAGAAACCTGAAGGCAGGCCTGCCTGTTCCCCAAAGCAGCACCTTAACTGTTGGTCTGCTCACACACGTCTCATTCCAGCTAGGAGAAGGTAACAACATTTCAGCTTTAGGAGCACTGCTGGAGACGAAGCCTGAAACCACTGTTAAGCAACCAGTTCAGCACTTCAACTATCTCTCAGAGGATGGTTCAAACAGATTTTGAAATGTCTGTCCAGGATCCCTTTAGGACACAAGTGCTTCACACTAGAAGTGGCTGCACTGGCAGACTGTAAAGAAATGAAGATTCTTCTCATCGCAACAATACCCCCAATTTCAACCCAGCTTCAGGAATTCATTAAGAGGCTTCTCTAACTTTCCTGGATTATATAACTGCTTCATTGCAAACCCGCACAAACAAAACTGAACTTTGAAGTCATCCAGAAAGTATATCCCTAGGCAACAAGCAAATACATTCCAAGTAACAATCACCATAAAGTACATAGAATGGAGAGACAGACACACAGTCCACTCTAATGCATGAATCACTGTACAGGAATGAGTACACTTGCCTTATTTCCTACCATACACAATGTTTCTGGTAAGATGCATGTTGAGCTCAGCACCACTTTTTCTCCAGCAACAAATGTTTACAAACACACAAGTAATCAAGTAGATATTATGCAAAAAATACTTGAAATCTGTGCCCAATTAAATGCAGCTTCCCACCAGTGTCAGTGGAAGTTACCAGGAAGGAAAACAGAGCATCCAAGATACCTGCACAACTTACTCCAGTGACTGTACTGATCTTTAAACCAAACACTTCACTTCTACAGAAAGGCTAACATTAAATGCTCTTAAAAATATCAAAGCATGACTGAACAGACCTATCTATCCAGTGACGTAAACACTACTCAGAGAGAGATTAGCCTGTTCCGAACGAGACAGCCTAATTTTCATCAAGAAATTAGAAAAGTGTAGCAAGAGAGACACTTTCGAGTCAGCTTTCACAGTGCTGCGAGGACCTAAAACTATTAATAAATTAGTAGAGTACCCAAAGAAATAGTAGATCCATGTTATGTAACACAAGCGTAAGGAATTTCTGAAGTAGAGAGAAACAAAGCAAAGAACCTAGTCAAAAAGAGAAATAAGGACAGCAGAGGGCAGAAAGTCAGTTTGGGAGATTCCTAAACACAGAATCATAAAATCATAGAATAGTTAGGGTTGGAAAGGACCTTAAGATCATCTAGTTCCAACCCCCCTGCCATGAGCATAAGAATGTAAAGCACATAATACCAAGAATGAAAGACAAATTACTACAAAAAGCTTTTTATGTATTTCCTGAGATTCCTCTTAGCTTCTGGGCACACAGCATTACAAAAAATAACCCAAAAGCCTAAGCAAGGTCAAAGCTTAGCATTATTCATCCAGAAGTATTTTGTTTGGAGAATCACATGAAATTTACAAAGACATTAAACCAGAACCTGTGGCCTTTTCTATACTTTAAAAAACTCTGTGAAGTTTTTCTGAAGAGGAGAGGATACAGAATGCCAAGAACACAAGCTGATGTAAAAGCTCCAGTCACTCTCTCAAAATAGTTTTCTGTTTCTTCTGCCTCCTTCATCTCTATAGAAAGGAACAAGTGCTGCCAACAGAAATCTGACAGGGATTGGTGTTTTTAGCACGATATGCATTAATGAAGTGTACTCAAAGTCACGTAAAATATATTCTGCAAAGTCTGAACAGACTCCACAGAAACCAGAACATGGGTTATTTAGAATATTTTCGATCATCAAAATTGATTGCATGTACTTGTTATAAACTTACTATTAGAATGAAATTAATAAGAAAAAGCTTTTAGTATCAGAAGCTGTAATACATGTGTTACAAGACCTTGGACCCACATGGAGTTTACACTTCCAATTAAATAATAAAACTATGTAATATACTGTATATATTATCCTCTAAGCTACTCAAATAAAGTCTAATTACAGCTTATCGAACTAACCTTTACCTCTGGGAGTGCAGAAAATAGATGCAGGTACACCACATTCTGACATGTCGTTCACATCCCAGGTGAACACAAGCATGCTCAGGAGTTTGCATTACCCTAATTTCATGTGGTTTTGCACGACATGAAGGGAAGTTATTCCCAGTCACTTGACTCTTCCTAATAACTCTGCTTCAGCTCCAAATCTTAGCAAGCTCCGCAGAGATCACAACTGAGCCTATTTCACTGGGAATACTAGAGACCTTATGGGAAGCGGTGGACAGAAATGCTCCCAGGCAGTAAACCAGGGCTGTGCCGGGCCCTCACACACACACATAGACACACAGGGACGCTGCGCACCCTCCCAGACCGAGTTTCCCGGGAGCGTGCGGCAGCGCCCAGGTGAGCGGGAAGTAGGAGACCTCAACCGCGGCCCCGCGGGCACCGGCCCGCCCTGTCCCCCCAGGTCCCGGCGGACAGAGCCTGCTGAAGACAATCGCGCACCGAG
>NW_009925110.1:0-333 GCF_000696875.1 Nestor notabilis
ACAGTCAGAACAGGTCTCTGGGGAACTATGATCTTCCTGAAGGCTTTCTCCATATCCCAGATGGGTGAGGCTTACTGAAATACAGTCCCAAATTGCAGCTAAGGTTGACTTCTCATGTTTTGCCCCTTTCCTCTGCCTCACAGGAATTCACTCTTTTTGCCGCCACCCTCTAGATTTGGCTTTGTTTGTTTTGTTCATAAACTCGAAGTGAAAAGCTCTGTTTTTTTATTTCAATCTGAGCTACTGGGAAGTTGAAAACACTGTAAATCTCTCCATAATCTCATAAATATAAATGACAATATTGTGAAGAGTCAAAAAGATGCAGACAAAGCC
>NW_009925110.1:531-6774 GCF_000696875.1 Nestor notabilis
TTAAGGTTTGGACAAGGGCATTGCTGGACGATGAGCAGATGAGCTCTTAGTCTCACAGTTCTGGGGAACAGCTAGCAGCAGATAAGCACCAGCAGGATCGAGCAATTGATTTCATCCACCGATCTAACCAGTATTTGCAAACTCTCTTCGCACCAATATTTCTTCTCTGTGTCTTCTCTCTTTTCAATAAGGAGTATCTTCAAAGCAGCACAGCTCTGAAACAGCGTTATGGGGAGGTGACCAGCATTAACCCCTACAGGGTCAGTGAAGGTGACCTGTGAAGGTCACCAAAATGCCCACGCTCTGGATAAAAAGGACTTCACACAAGACACAGAAAACTCTCCCAGCCCTCCCAAGCTCTGCGTTTGCTGTGTGGTTTAGACACCACCAAGCACTTAGTTGCCTACTCCTTGCTCTAGCTAGCAGACTAAGTGTGCTTGGCAGCACAAACACTAAACAGAGTGGGGGTAGGGGTTAGGTGCTCACTAGACCTGAACAGATCCAGTGAGCAAACATGTTCATTTATCAGATAATGTAAGCAGTGTGTGGTAAAGATTTGTGGAGCTCATTAAATGTTTGAAACCAACTTTGACATCTGTGCTTGGTTCAGATGAGACTTTGCCATTCAGTGCCTGGGTAAGAAAATGCAATAAGTAAAAGGCTTTCAGATGTTCCCAGAGAGCCCATGCTTGGGAGCAGGATCACTCTGGCATGATTTTAAAGACCCTGAAACTCCCTTCTGTAACTTTGACGGATACCTCTGGATATGGTAGTTAACAGCATGTCCTTGCAGAATAGTGTGAAATTGTATTTTATGTTCCTGATTCACTCTTTAACTAATCACCTTCAAGACAATGTGTCTGATTCAGAATTCATGACAAGAACAGAGTTTTGAGGGAAATACTCACTTAATTACTCCATACTCCCATAGGTGTTGCTATTCATGTTTGTACACCCCTACATTACTCACAATTAACATCCACTATTGAAGTCGCCAAGAATAGCTATTTTATGATCATACCAGAGGGATATTTTTCCTCCTTCTTCTCATAAAAAGTGGTCCATGCAGCATGTTTCATTGCTTGCAAGGAAACAGAATCCTTGTAAGTATGTGAATAGGCTATGTCAAGAGCAGGAACTGTTGTCTGTGTGGAGGACACCTTATTATGAGCTTATATTTACCCAACTAAAATCAGGTCCTCGTTAGGCTTCAGACAACACAACATCCTGCCATCAGCTGCCTGGTGCTGTCTGTGCCATTTAATCAGGCAATTCCTGAAGAGGAAATGGAAATGCCAAGGGAAAGTGCCCAAGTCATTAGATTTCAGCTCGAGGCCCAGCCAGAAATCCTACTGTGAAACAGGTCTGTAGGAATTGTGAGGAATGAGCCATTCTGAGAAGCAGAGAACATCTGCCCCAGTATGGGAGCAAGAGGCAGGAGCTCACAGCAGGTTTACAGTGCAGCTCTGTAGAGGTTTTCTGCAGTGCTCTCCAGCCAGGTCACCAGCCCTGGAGCTCTGTAGAGTCTGTCCTAGTCCAGAGAGGAGCCCAGATGTCCCAGCAGACCTGGAGCTTTCAAGCACTAAACAAAGTGTCTCAGAGGCTGGACTCTATTTTGCTATTGCCACAGCTTAGAAATGTGAAATAATCATACTGATGAGAGTGACACTAAATTATAACATCCTTTGTGAAATAATATAGAATCACTTGTGAAACAATATAGAATAAGGGTAGATTTAGGTTAGACATTAGGCAGAAGCTCTTCCCCGTGAGGGTGCTGAGGCACTGGCACAGGGTGCCCAGAGAAGCTGTGGCTGCCCCAAAGCCAGGTTGGACACAGGGGCTTGGAGCAAGCTGCTCTAGCGGAAAGTGTCCCTGCCCATGGCAGGGGGTTGGAGCTGGATGAGCTTTAAGGTCCCTTCCAACACAAATCAGTCTGGGATCCTATGACATTTCCCACGCACCCCAGACAAACACAGATCTTTTTTGCCTGTGCCTGGTTTGGAGGTGCTTTATTCAGAGAAGAAAAGGCCGCAGTATCTTTTCATAGAATAAACCACTTCCAAATATTTCAGTTGGACAATTACAACTCACTGCACTTCACTGCTTTCAGCAAGAAACATATTGAGATTACCAAGGCAGAATTGTCACCATGACCAAACCCCTCATTTCAAATCTAACCTGGGATTATTTTACTGTTTTAGAGAAGTATCTTCTGGGATGTGTTGTGTGAGTGTCTGAGGCACCAACTTTCCTATGAGGTCAGATGCATTGCTAGGTGAGTTTACACCATGTCCCAACACCCCTGTGCAGAGTCTTTGCTTTGGTGCAGACTGGGTTGCACCATGGGAAATGGAGCGTGGGAAAACTTCCAACCCCAAAAGAGAGAACAGGAGGCACCAGGCACAGCGTCCGTTTAGCAATTTGTCATTCTAGGAAAGCAGAGTTTTACTATGGACTGAGTCACTCCAAGGGTTCAAAAGCCCAAGATATTTGTATTTGTGTTGAACCTACGTAGAACAAGCCTCACTACTGGCTTTTAACAAGGAAAAAAGCTAAGCACATTTCAGCCCAGTGAAGGATTTCCTTCTATTAGCATTGTGGGAAATGGATGCTAGACTTCCCAACGTTACCACTGGGGACAACACCAAAGCTCTTTTGTTAGTGATGGATGTTAATACCAGACATTCACATGTTAGTGGAAGGCATAGAAATGCTGTGGGGATGAGAAAGTGCCAAGAGTCAGAATAGATGGCAAGGAAAACCTGTTACTGTGGGTGGAACTGAGCACGGGGTGATACCCCTGGTTTGTCAAAGCTTTATTTGTAGATGGGAGCTGTCACACTTCACTACACAATTTCCAGTGAAGTTCATGTTTATGGAGTGTTTCTGTTGGAGGGGATGGGGGTTCTCCCAAGTACCTTTGTTCCTGTCACTGTGTGAAGGAAAATCTCCTGGTGTAAGAGGAAAGCAGAGCAAATGATGCATGAGAAAATGTATTTCCACACACAGGAGATTTCCCTGTAAATAGGATCTTGCTAAGCAGCATAAGCCCTGCAGAATATGTCAGCTTCTGTACTGGGAGGTGCTAATAGCTTCTTGTATAGCAAGGAGAGTTTTTGTCTTCTGCTTATAAGGGGCTGAGTAAATTTGGCAAAGGCTGGTTTTGAGGTCCCTTCCAACCCAAACCAGTCCGGGATTCTATGAACATTTATTCTTGGGCTGACTTGCTATCTGCTGCCAGGTTTTGTGGTGCAGGTTCTATGGCATTGTTCAGAAACGCGGAGAATTTGCAGCCTGTGCTGTTCTCTGGTCAGCACTGAGAGTGAAGATGACTATTCCTGTGCAAGGAGCAGATGCTGAGGTCTCTGTGAACAGACTTGCACGCAGGCCGTGTGACCTTTACCACAGCCTCAGGCACTTGTGTAAAGAAAACAAGCTTTGGTTGAACCAGAACATCATGAAGACTGTGACAGAGGGGACTTGACAAAAGACTCCTTTCAGATGCAATCTATCAACCAAATACGTCCACGCTGGCATTCCCAGTGCCATGTGTATTCCTGGATACCATCCAGCTGCTCAAACATTTGAAAAAATAGTTCTCTGCTTCTTAATGAATCAAGCTCCATATTTCCATCTGAATAACTGATGGAACATGGGAGAATGATCCGTGGTTCATGCTCAGACTTAGGTCATGGTCATGGTCATGGAGACAGGACTGTGCAAGTGACGTGCAAGCTCTTTGCCAAAGCAGAAGGAGGTTTGTAGGCAGGAGGTTTGGAGGCACATCGTCCTTAGGCAGGCCAGGAGCTGTTCTGTATATGTTAGTCTCTGCTCTGAGTAACAATAATAATAACTATTAATAATTGAATGCTTGAATTATTGATAGCAATTATTAATAATTGAATAATTGAATTCTGTGCACTGCTGTGGAAGTTCTTGTCAGAGGAACTCAAAGTGTTTTGCAGGCATTAACAAATTAATATCATGATCTTCTGCCAAAGGCAAAACCTAAATGAAACAGGATTTCCTCAGGCCACTCACACAAACACAGTGCACATTTCCCCAACAGATCCAGGCTGTGACGATGGTGCCAGCCTCTCAGGAATACCTTGCTCCTCAGGACTCTTCTACCAATGTGGGGCTGAAGACCCCATCTTCAAAAGCAACTCACCTAACAACCTTTGATGACTACCTGAGTCCATTCATAGGCTCCAGCCTCAAAGCAATAGTGCTATAATGACTTGAAGTAAGGGGTGTCTTTCACCAAATTGATATGTAAACCTGTAAACTCCCCTCCACACACATGCATACATACACCCACACATCCCATTTGTCTGGTCTGGACACCCTCTGCATTTCCAGACCTTTGGCAGGATAAATCAACCTGCCCAGGACAGACAAACGTCCATTTTAGTTACTGAACAAAAAAGAAGCACAGGGAGATGCTCAGAGTCATCCAGGGGATCCACAGCAAAGAAAACTCCAGTCACCTTGCTCATGACTGACACCTTAAGGGACTGACAAAACTAAGGTGAGCTGGCCTTCCAGCAGGCTGAACTGATCCTTCAGCCTGCCATTAGAGCTGCCTGCTCTGTGCTGACACTGGAAACACTTAATGCTATGACCTGAACTAACTCCTGTTATTGGAAGCTGCCGCTCACTCTCTGCCTTTCACCTTTAGGCTCATTGACCTTGTTAACATCTTGTCCCCTTCCTCTGGCAGGCAGCAAACAGGGGAGTATTCCCAGTGCAAACTCCATCTGCTCAGCAGGTCTGTTCTGAAATGGATTTGACTTCAAAGAGCCTCCTGGTAGGATTCCTTCCCCACCTGCAGGAAGGATCACAGTGTTAAAGTTAAAATGGTACAGTGAGCAAAAGGAAACACATAGATGGAGGAAAGAAGTTGTTTTTAATTTGGATAATGTTTTAGTATTCTAATACTCTAAAACCTCCTACATGGTTAAACTTGTTATACAAAACCTCCCGTACACCAGTGTTCAGGGTCCTTCGAGGAGCCCTGGAGCAGGTTGTCACAATTTGCTGTCATTCAGAATCTTCTAGCTAGAAAAGTACATGGTGGGGAGTTCTTCCTCCTTGGTCTGCTTGAGTCTATTTTATATGTTTCCATATCCTAGTCTACTCTCTTGTCATTAACTCCCAGATAAAGCCTCAATACCTTCCACAAGTCCCCCTGAACTCAAAGAGTGGCTGTTTGATGTGCAAAGAAATGAAGGGTTTTGGGGATTTGCCATAGAGTGGAGCTAACCCAGAGGAGGTAATACTCACAGCACTGTTATCACAGATAAAATAACCTAAGACTAGCTTGGGTTAACTTCAGACCAGTCTCAGGGCAAGTCCTGACCAGTCCTGAGCCCCTCTATTGCCAGGTCAAGACCTGATAACAGCATCTGTGACAAAATCTCTGCACTGGAGTCTCAGCTTTTTTGAGTGAAAGATGCCAAGAGGATTTCACGATTGTCTCAGCTGTGCACTACTGAACATCTTTCATCACCCAAAACCAGACATTCCCAAGGGCCTTCTACTATGAACAAGGACAACCAGAGAGTGTCAGTGACAAACCATAAACACATGCACTGAAATTCATCCAAAGAAGACTTAGCAGGCTAAACCCCTGGTTTTCCTGGGACAAAACAGTGATTCACATTTGCTCCATGGGCTTTGGAGAACACTGAAGTCAGACAGTGCTCAGCAAACCTTCTAGGGATTGCTTTAAGGACTACCAGGACTCTGGGAGCAGCTCAGAACAAGATCTACTTCCTCAAGTGTCTAAGGAGATGGAGCTGAAAGCAGTCAGGAGGACAGCAAAGGACCTCTGATGGTGTTCAGGGATGCCCATACCCCATTCTGCTGAGCTGTGGGTGCTCCCTGAAAGAGAAGGTCCGTGTCGAGTACACCCAGAGTGTAGTGACCAGCAGGTCTTCATGCCTGAGGTACATTTTTATACCTCAAGAGGATGGGCTGAAAGCACATAGGCTGCTTCCTTCCTGCACATGCAGTAGGAAATGGTGGATCATCCCTGACCAACATCCTTTCAAATCACTTTGTGGGATTTTCCTATCAGGAATCTTTTCCTTCAATGAATTCCTGGGAAGCAGGAGGTATCACACTCAAAGGTGTTTTGGTCTGAATATGACTCAGCTTCTACCACAGAGGGGCCTTGCCTGATACTAAGTGAAACAGGCTTCTTACATTAATTATATTCATTAATATACATTATAA
>NW_009925111.1:0-42311 GCF_000696875.1 Nestor notabilis
CCTTTCCCCGGCTGAGGGCAGCTTCTAGGCAGAGCAGAGAGATGGGTGCTTCTGCGTGTGTTGAGCACAGATTTGCAATGATTCTCTCAGTATAAAAACCATCATCTGTCTTAATTTTAAGAACTGCCGGCAGTGGGGTGGGTTGTATTCAACTTTGCACAGGGCTGTGCGTTTCCTTCATGGAAGACTGAGCATTTAGCAAAGTTCTTGGGTTTGTGTTTGAGTAAGCTTAAGATAAATATTTAATGCATGCCTCTTTCACATATACTATACTTTTGTGCCCTTGACAGCTATCAGTTGATTTGTTCTGGAGGTTTATATTGCTACACCCATCATAAAATATATAATTAATTGCTGCAAAGTGATTGCAGTGTTATCCTGGAAAAAGCTATTCTTTGTTTTAAAGTGTAACTTCCTTAACAACAGGAGAACATCTGTGTATTTTGTAACAGCAGAGCTGTTATCCTAAATGATTCATTTCTTGGCTTCTTGCTCCTCTTGTTTTCCTACAGAAGACACATAGGTTAATTACTGGAAGGTGCCCTGCTCAGATCACTAGTAACCAAATGTTTGGGTTTGTTTTGGTTTTTTTCCTCTGCAGAGGGAGGAAGCACTGAAACAGCGCAAAGAGTTATCTCAAGAACTGCTTAACCTTCGAGGAGAACTAGGTAAGAGTTTATTTTTGTACCCTTCATGAGAGTAGAAATGCAGCAAAACAGAGCTGCAGAAAGACAGATGCCCTGGTATTGTAATGGCAGTCATTTAATTCCCTGCCTGAGTTCTTCTCAGATGCATTTCTCTGGGGCCTGACAGTGTGACCCCGGGTTCACCGGATTCCTGGCACCGATCTGACTGCGCCTAGCGGGGCCTCCTTGAAAAACATGCGTCTGATGCCCAAAGCACTCGCTTCCTTAAGACTGGGAGGATGGCTGACAGTACACACACTTCTGTTAATCCCTAACTTATTTGCATGCTGTCATCTAGAGAATTGTTGGCAAAAATCCCAAAACCTGTAAAATACGCTGCACAAAATCTACATTTTGCCTTAATGGCTTGCTAGGTGAATGAGTGTAAAATTAACAGAAGGAAATTGCTATCAGGCTAATGAGATTCAGTCTTTGAAGTCATCCTAGTGGACAGCTATAACGTGAAATTAAGCTATTATGTGCAGGGGCTGGTTGTGCCAACTTTCAAGCTTGATTTAACTGCATTTAATGGTAACTTCATGTAACTTGTTTGACCTCAAAGCAGAATCATCTTGTGGAGTGTAAAAAGTCATTGGATTGAAAATTATAGCACTTGAAAGCGAAGCTGGCATTTTACAAAAGCGCACTTCTGTTATGATGAAGCCCCTTTAAAAAAGAGAGAAAGAACAGAAAGCTTTGAAAGCAGAAGTAATACATGTGGAGCAGTTTCAGATACGTCACTTGTTACTGAAAAGTTTGAAGTGTTTATTTTCACATGCTTTGGGAGTATTGCCTCAGACAAACTTGAATGTGAATGTAGGTCTTGTTACATGCAGGTGGTGTATTTAATGCTCAGATTTATTTTTTAGCCCTGGTTAAGGTGGGCATTCCCTGGCAACTACTCAGAGTTGGAAATGTGGTGGGGAGGGAGAGATCTTCACTTCCTCACAGCTGAAGCAATGAGTACAGCTTCTCCGCTTGTCACTATTACTGTCATCCAGTTTAGAGGGTTATGTTAAAATGCAGCTTTTGGGGAGCTTTATTTGGTGCTGCACAAAATTGCAAATGTGTGAATGGGGAGTATTGACAGCAGAGAAAGCCTTACAGCCTGAGTAGGTAGATGGGAGTACCAACGATACTGGAGAAATGCATAGCATTTTCTTTCTCAGGAGCATAGTACTAAAAGGCTGAGGCTTTTCTAGAGGTTGGTGCAAGTCTGGCATCTGCCAAGCTGCAACTTTTAACCTTCTTACTGATGAAGCACCTGGCTTACTGCTCTGCAGTAGTTTCAAGCAGGTTTTGGTAGTGGTGGCTTTGAAAGAGCCTGGCCTTCCTCTGCCTTTGCATCCTTCTGTCCTGCCCTGTGCCAGCCCTGCTGCCTGGGCAGCTGTGTGCCCAGCTGTGCAATGAGCTGCCTGGGGACCTGAGCCAGCTGAAAACTGGTGGCTTGAAGTGCTGTTTTGCCAAAGCTGCCTGGCCTGGCTCAGAGTGGGGCTGGAGGAGCACTGGTGTTGGAGCAGGAAAAAGGGGAGAAGCAGCAGGATGGAGTGTTGTGTCCGCCGTCATCTGCAGCCAACACTTCTTTCACCCTGAAGTGATGACAGAACTAGAGTCTTAGTGTGGAAGTGTGGAAACTGGCTTCTTGCATTCCCACAAGCTTGTGTTAGAAACATTATGAACTAGATTTATTTTTTTTATGTGCATACATGTGACTTTCTAGGCAAAGCCATTTGTTTACATTATAATGAAAATGACTTCATAAGGGCTGCTATAGAGCAGGAAGATCTTTATTCTTCCATGTGCATCTTCAGTATTATTTTGCCTTTATCAACCTAGGTACGATGTTTAGCATTTACTAGGAAAGGGAAAATTCAGCTTAGATGGGCAGGCCAACTTGGGTTTGGGTTGTTTGTTTGTTTGTTTTTGAAAGCTTAGTTCTTTCCAAGGGTGCCTCACTCTTAAATTTGCTTCCTGCAGACTTATTACCTTCCTGCTTTAATTAACAGCCCATATACGAGACTCCTGATGGAAGAATATGCCATTCAGTAGGTAGATAACTAGAAAAAAACCCTTCAAATGCAACAGAGTTTGATGGATGTGTGATGCCCGAGTGCACAGAGCTGTCAGCCAGGGATGCTGGCTGTCGTGCTGCTGGACGAGGTCATCAGCCGTTCCCCTCACGGGGGGATCTTACTGGTTCAGCTCCGCAAGGATCATCGGAATGGCAGCCTCGGGCTCACTTCCCTTTGTGAGCTTTCCAGACCATGGTTTCACTGAAGCATTTATCTTCATGCAGCTCCTTTGTCTTAACCACATCACATGTCTAGCCTGTCTGTACTTCTGAGCCTGTAAAGGGAGTGGATTTAATCACAGAAATTAAAGACTATACAGGTCTTCAGTTCTATCTTGCTTTAAAAAGATGTTTTGGGGTTTTTAAAGTTAAAAAACAAAACAAATTCATGCAGCCAGACCCCATTTGTTGACAAGGCGTGGGAAAAGCATTCTTGTAATGATAGCTTTAGCTAAAAATAATCTATTTAAATACACACCTGCTAATCAGCTTTCTGTTGCCACTGTTAAATGGATATAGCTGAACTTAAGGTTTCCATGGAGTATCTTGATGGAAGTACTGTGAATTTTGATTCACAGTATTACTGAGGCATAGATTGCACAGAAAGTTAAGTACATTTAGAAGCTTATTTTGGCCCTGCAGACATGCATACATGTTCCGTGGGGTCCCGACTGCTGTGTTGTTAATGCCTGATGGTTTGCAGCTTGGGAACAGGCAGTGTAGGAAGAGGAACCAGGTGTGCCCAGCTTAGTGTAATGTCTGTCCTGCAGGTTGCCGCGTTTGAGAGGAATGTGAAGTCACCTGCAGCTGGCAGCCTGCGCAGTTTGGACTCCTCGGTTTCTGAAGCTCCTTGATTTACCTTGCAAAACCAAACTGGCTTGCTCTCAGTGTCTGTTTTGCTGGGTTATTCTCAGTGACCGTTTCTGCCAAAATACCTTTTTGTTTAATGATTTAAATATGCATTATGATCCCAGAATCTGCCCTTTGCAGTGACCGTGTGGCTGTGCAGAGCGCTGGGTGGATGGTTACCAGGCACTGCTTTCTGCTGTCAGCAGCTGGGAACATGTGCAAGGATTAGCAATGATAATGATTTGGGGATGGGCTTTTCCAGAGTTCAGATTCATTAGCAGCCAGGTTCTGATCTTGGGTTTCCTTTAAAACCTCCAGCCACAAGGACTGTGCGGTTTGAATGTAAATGCCTTAGTTCTGAGAGCCTGGAGCAGGTACAGATGCCCTGTTTGTCACCTGTTTCCCTTTGTAATTAAGATGCAAGCTAGTGTGTAAATCATTTCTGGTTACTTGTTTAATTGTGTAAGTAGAGATTGCAAGAGCTGCATGTTTCTGGAGAGGTATGGAATGACTCCTCTAAACTAGTTGTTCTCCAAATTGCTTGAGAGCCTCTTTGCAACCACGCTGGATGTGATCCAGCTCAGTGCTGCTACGGAACTGCAGGTGCAAAGCTGGCTCTGAAAATTGCCACTTGTGAGCCTTTTCCAGTGGGCTGGAGAGAACTGTGCGTACCCAGTGCAGCCAGCCAGGTGCCTGACCCCTCTCCCTTCCCTACATTTGCTGTGTTGCCATTCATAAGCAGTATTTTCTTCAAAATACCTTCATGACATTTTTTATTAATAGATGACCTTTAAAATGTTTTGGAGGTTGGGTTAAAAGAGACTGTTGTGGTTTAGGGACAAATGGAGTGAGTGTGATTTGGTTTTCAGGTTTTGGTGATCCCTAAAAACACCTAATAGAAGGTGGACATTTCTATCAATTATTTGAGGCAGGGCCTAACTTGCCACAAGTCGTACACTTGCCTGCCTGCTCGCACTGTAGTGTTTGTAGCATTAGAGGATAGGAGCTTACTTCCTGGCAGGTGTGTGAATGTTTCACACATGCATTCAAACATACCCGCTTCAGTGTAGCCTACAGCATGTTTTTTTGGTCTACCTGCCTCTTTTCAACTTGGCCAAGAACAAAACCACGAAATGTGGCTTAACATCCTGTAGCGCTAGTCTCATAAAAATAACACCAAGAGAAACTTGGTCATAAACTTGGAAGTCTTTTTTGGTCAAGAATTTCCAGTATTGAGAATCTGCCAAAAACATCAATTAATTGCTAGATAACAATTAAAAGAAAAAATACGGAGAAGGAAATGAGCCTTTGTGTCTACAGTAGACTTAGCGATCAATGGAGCATACACAATAGATCTTGCAGTGTGAAATAACGAAGTTAGAGCAATAAAGTAACACCATGCTAAATACTTGATGTTTGCTGGTAATTACCCCTTTTCACATCCCCCACATCTATTAAAATGCTGCTCGTTTACTGTTCTAGTGACCTCTATTTCAAAATCTCAGTCAGTCTGATGGCTTTTCATAAATCATAACTAGAGCAGTGAAGGACCTAGGCCATTTTATGAAGATAGCTATTGTTTCAAAACAATTTAATTCAGGATTCAAGAAAAAAAGATCCATTATGGTTTATCTTCCTAGAGCTATGGTTATGGTGACCTTTAGGGCATTCCAGTTGAAAAATGTTTTTATGTAAGCAGTTTAGCCATAGGGACTGAATTAGATGATGAATGTTTTATAGCTAGAATAAGAAAAAAGGTAAGTATTGTGAGAAGGAGGTACTGCACCATGTTAAGGTCTTGTTTCTTGGTTACCTCTAGTGAAAATATGAACTAGGTTTCTTGGGGATACTAAGGCAACTGTTGCAGTCCTTTCCTTGTGCTGGTGCTACTGTTCATGTGGTTTGGATCTGCTGCCATTTGCACAATTGCAGGGAGTTGCCACATGCCTGGTTCTCCACAGTTCTCTTTCACAGGCATTTGGTTTTATGGTTTGGCACATACAAAGCTTTGCAGTGAAATGCCCAAGATGCAGGTGGCCACTGCCAACTACTACAAATGAATGTTCATTTTGCACATCAAAACCAGCATTTCTGATCTGAAGATACACTATTACCAAATCTCAGAAACTTCCTGTGGTGGCCAGAGGCTGTGGTTCTGCCCAAAGACTCAGGCTCTTTGTTTAGAATAAGCAGGTGTTAGGAAGTTTAAAATCACAAATTAATATTGCTCCCTGTTGTAATAATACAGGGAGAGACAGTGTTGTCTGATTGGGAGGAGAGGCTGGGACAACCAAGTGGGGGAAAAATATTAATGGCTTTGAGATTTGAATAAAGAAGTAAATCTTTCTTATGGCTGCCAAGTACTCCATTGCATGTGCTCTGTCTTTAGAGCTTAAAACTCTTTAGTGTTACAGATGAGACTGAACAACTTAACGGATAAATGATGGCACATCTCTTCATCTTTATGGCTTGATTTTTTCTCTCAAGTGCTCTTGGACCACTTGTCTCCTGTCGGGTTTTTTTGCTCAAGTTCTGTGGTCTGTTCTAATGCGTGGCATAATATAGATGTGGAATTGCTGAGGGAAGCACTTTCAGAAGGGAAAGGAAGCACAGTAGTTGTGTACACTAACTCTGAAGCGTGCCCTTCAAGTGTCTCTGAAGTTGAAACAGAGATTTTGTGAGTTCTGCTGGAAAAGCACATGTTCCAGTTACAGATTTTAATTCAGAATTAAGCACCAGTTCAATGAGAACTCTTGAGTAGCCATTGAGGTTCATCAGTCAGGAGTTTTGCAGCATCTCCTTGCAGTGTATGGCTTGCCAAACTAAGGAATTAGTTGTCTTTTTCATGGCTTGTCCCTCTGTTAAGGCAAGGTACAGTCCTAAAATACGTGATACGGTCTGGAAAATCACAGGGCTGTGTGAAGTGTTTGCTGCAGACACTTGAATCTCAACTATGGGACAAACTTTGGTTTACTTCTCATGATTTCAAATTGACAGTTCTTCAGCGGGTGCTTTTGCTGAAGCTTGACACGTGCAGTATCTTGCACCAGCATAATACAAGGGGCTCACTGGTTGGGTAGAGAGGTTCTGCTCCTTGTGTGGATGGCAGGGATTCAAGTCAGGCATGCGATGCGCAAGGAAGCATTGGAGCCACCAGCTCTGTGGAGGCCAGGCGTTACCCTCAAGGTAACCCAACATTCTGCAACTACCAGTGCCAGTTTTAACGTTTTTGTTTGCCTTTGTAACATTAGTGTTCTCATGAATGTGAACTGCAAACTGGCCGAACGAGAACTGATGTGTCTGTTTTCTTTGACAAAGGCGTGGTTTGCTATTTGCTTTTTCATGAAGTGTTTTGCATCATCTGAAGTTCTATGTGCTGATGTTTGAAGATAAGATGATAGGCAGCACATTCTTTTGGCTAAATGGAGGCAAACGAATGGCTCTGGCTTTACAAAGAAAGAATTGGATGCTTGCTTCTTCCTTTGTTGGTTTTAAAGTGGAACACTTGAAGCATTGTGCTACAGTTAATCACAAATGAGGCATGAGTTGCCTGCTTCTCAGCTAAACTACTCTTACTTGGCTCAGTAAGTAAGGGTCAGATGCATTCTGCATGTGGTTGACTGTTTAATACCTGTTTGGCTCACTGCCTGGTTCCTTGCATCGTAAAATAATGTCCCCTATCTATGACGTATCCTCTTCCCCAAAATGTGACAATGAGGAGCAATAGGTTCAGTAACTTTAAGCCATTGCAATGTGGTAAAGTGATGCTAACTTTTTAAATTTTTTTTTTCCCCCCAAAGGCAGGAGTTACTCATTTGTGGAAGGAGTAAAGACAAGGCAATAAAACCCTTTCTTGGTGGTGGTATAGGAAGTATAAAAACTGTGAGATCTGCTTGGCTCGCACAGAATGTTGTGGTACCTTTCATTGAGCCTTTAGTTGCATTGTTGCCAGTCATGGGATGCGGAGCTTGGCTTAAATCTGCCCTGATCAGCAGCTCTCTCACACAGACCTAGTGCAGAGCTAAGCCTGCTGTTAAAACTGATCGAGGTAGACACACACACACAGATTGATTCACTTGCAGTCCAGCTCACGCTTTTACACTCTCTAGGTCAACTGCAGGTTCTGAGTGATGGCAGGAGGGCCAAGACTTATTTAAGTTCCCTTAAAAGAGAGTGCTGGTATCATTCATCAAGTTACTTGCACTTAATGAGCTGTAGCAAAGAAGGAATCCAACACGTGTGTAACTTGAGGCGCTCTGCAGTGGCAGGCTGCTTTCCCTAGAGCAGAGCCCAGTGCTGCTCCGGGAATTGGTCCTTGAAGACACTGTGATTTATGTGTGTTAAGGTTCAGACGTAGCTGTAACAAGAACTTACTGTACCGCCTGTACCAAAATCCTTGAATCTTCCCATGCTTTTACACAGAGTTCATATTCGGACTGTTAAGGCATTGTGCCAAGTTGCTATAAAGGGCACGTACGCATGACTTGTCCCCTATTTGACTGAAGATCAAGTTAACGTTTTAGTTGATTTTTCTCTTCAAGCAGACACTCATCAGACTAACTTATTTTCAACCCAGGCACTACAGTTTATATAGAAGCAGTTTTGCTTAAGCTCAGTGACCCCACACTCGTGTTGGAGGTCCCGCTCCACCTTGCTTCCAGGCTTTGGGTGCAGCTGGAACTGCATGAGGCGCTTGCTCCAGTCCTATTAACAATAGGAAAGTGACTCCTCCTACTTGGGCCTGTCTGGCTGGAGTTGGGAATGCTACATTTCAAACTTGAAAGTACAAGTTACTAACTTAAGTTCTGTCTTGTAATCAGGTGCAGATCTGTGGGGACAAACCTAGGCAGTCGTCTTAACTGGCCAGTGTTAATATAAATGTGAAGAGAATTACGCAGCATTTCTTTCTCTTGATACTCTTTCACTTACTGCCTGAAACTGTTCTGTCTCTCACATATTTAAATCTCTCAGGTACATGCCTGTTAGCATGTTTCAGATCGGCAGTTCTGTATTGGGCAGCCCAGGTCAGGCTAGAATTGCTTCTCTGCCACGTGTCTGAGTGTAACATGTTGAGTGGATGGTCTTCAGGACATTAAGACTTTCAAATCTAGCTAAGTGGTTTATATATCAAAAAGTGAAGTACTCTGATAAATATGCTTCTGAAATGGGATCAAATTAGGTGAAGTAGCAAATCCAATTAAATTTTTACTGGAGCACTCCAGTGTCTCTTGAGACATTCATTCCTTTTTGTCATAACAAACTGTCACACTTGTGCTTTCTGTACGAGTTCCTGGCTTAACTAGATTCAATTAATTTTCAGCATAAGAAACACTGAATTCAGTATTTTTGCAAAGATCTTTCCATGTGTCCTTGGAGGAGGCACTGATTTCATGGATAAATTATGTTTGCCTATGTATAACCATGTTGCTGTGCAGTGTTCACTACCCTTAATACTTGCATCGCATTGAATTTGATCCAATTGCTTTTTTCTTTTTTGACATCTTTAGTAACCACTTCTGCAGCTTGTGAGAAATTGGAAAGAGACAGGAATGAACTGCAAGTTGCTTATGAAGGGTTTCTGCAGAAGTTAAACGAGCAACATCACAATGATTTGGCTGAGCTGGAGGAGAGGCTTAAGCAGTTTTACACCGCAGAATGCGAGAAACTCCAAAGTATATGCATTGAAGAAGCTGAAAAGTACAAAGCGCAACTCCAGGAGCAGGTTTGTAACCTTCGAAGTAGAAGTGTCCCCTAGCAATTGCTTTCTGCTATACGGGAGCCTTCACAGAATGGTGGGTTTGCCAATAATGGAGTTATTTTTAATCTAATGTGAAACTCCACTTTGTTGCAACTATGACTGTATTACTGCACTAAGCTGTCCGGATCTTACGCTTGTGTTTAAACGTGGTGGAGATTCCTTGTGTTCTGCAAACCTCAGTGACTTACAGACCTCCACTAGATATTTGAGGCAGCTTGAGTTTTAAGACTTACAGAAACGCACCTGGCTTGGAGCTTCCTTTGCTACAACTCCATGTGTGCAACAGATGCATACATCAACCTGTTGGTAGTGGTAAACTAAGATATTGTTCTTATCGATTAAGTGTTGTATGTGGCTTAGCTTCTCCTGTGAACATCTGTTAAGTGCTTCCTAGACCATTTAAAATGCACTCAACGTACTGCAAAAGTCTTAGGAACAATACTTGAAATGAGGCTTAAGTTGACACATGTAAGCGGAAAAAATCATGTTGTCATGTTGCAGGTGGACAATTTAAATATCACACATGAAAACTTTAAGCTGGAACTTGAAAAGAGCCACTCGGAAAAAGTAGAGGAGCTGAAAAAGGAGTATGAAACCTCTTTCTCAGGCAAGTATTTTGCATTCAAATATATATGCTTTAGTACTGCTAGTCACAAACAGAAATATTCAGGCTTTTCCATCAATGTGTCCACTACATTGTTCTTGGCAGTCAGCTACCTTTAAAAACCCTGGCTGAATTCCTTCATTTGGAACTCAGCAAGTCTCATTTTACACACAGAAATAACCATGACCCTGCTTTAGATGAATGAAACTTTGAAAGCTGTTTAAGAGCGGAGATGACTTTTTCTTTCAGTAATAGGTGTCTGAATTGCAGTCTGCTCTCAAAATCTCAGCTTAATGAGTAATTGCTCCCACCCCCTAAGTTCTATAAGGAGCACCTCAGAACTGAAATAGAGAGTAAGTAGTGTCGTGTGCTTTCCAGACTGACTTGGGAATGTTGAGAAATACTACGCGCTGCTTACAGTCTACTGGGGCAAAGGTGGTTTATCAGGGAGGGAGTGGTGAGTGTGCTCAGTGTTAAACGGCATTGCATCTCATTGATGCTTTCCGTCCTCCCTCCAACTCCACTGATAGCCAAGTTTCCAGCAATACTTTTGCATCATCAAAACTGGTGATGGTTCCTCTGCAGTCAAAGAGCCAGCTCCACTGCGTGGCACCTCCGGAGTGGGAAAGGAAATGTTTTACTAGAAGCTTGCAGGAAGGCACTTTCAGCTTTTGTGGTGTTTCCCTTCAGAAACTCAG
This sequence comes from Nestor notabilis, assembly GCF_000696875.1. Taxonomy (NCBI): domain Eukaryota; kingdom Metazoa; phylum Chordata; class Aves; order Psittaciformes; family Psittacidae; genus Nestor; species Nestor notabilis. Next base: position 10,667 of record NW_009925111.1, read on the forward strand.
CTTTTGTCAGATGTGGCTCCTACTGAATGCATGGAGCCGAATGCTTTTGGCATTGACACACTGTCAGCTAATGAAATAGATACGAAAGGGGGCAATCAACAAATGGGAAGCAGCAATAAATCTGATACTTCGTACATGCTTTGGATGAGTGGATGATAAATATTCTTTCTGTGCTGTCACTGACTGCATCTGTGCATATGTGTACTGGCTGGCTTTTCAACAAGAATCTTCATGTCTTATGTGGTATTAAAAATCCACAAAAATTAATTTGTTGCAGAGCTCAAGAGTGCTCATGAATCTGAAAGGAAGTCGCTTGAAGATTCCTTTACGGAGAAGCAGGAATCACTAGAGGTTTGTTAAGGGTTGGGGTCATTGCAACAGTCTGAAACTGAAGAGGCAGTTTGGAGATGTGCACCGAATTCTTGCCCTAACTATACCCTGTCTTCTCATTTCAGAAGAAAATCGATGAATTGAAATGTGAAAATGACTCTCTGAGTGAGAAGTTGAAATTAGAAGAGCAAAAACAAGTAGCCAAAGAAAAAGCCAATCTTGTAAGTCTTGATCTTCAAAAGTAATGCAGATGAGCAGATCTTGCAAGCTTGGGTTTATTTGATTGCATGTGAAAGGTTTAGCAATCAAGACTTCCGGGGCACCCATACTTCATTTTATGTAGATGGCTCACCTGCCAGAAGTTTCTCTCAAGCACTACAATGTTGGGTATGAACTTTACCATTATAAATCTGTGAAGCTGTTGGTCAGTGGTGTAAGTTATAGCCCAAGTTAAATTGAAGACCTACACGCACACAGAACCATAGCTGTCTTCTGGGCAGTCATTAAATGTTCTAACAGTGCTGTGCCAGTGTGGGGGTTTATATCACTATGGCAAAACTCACCTCTTGTGCTTGAGTCTTTAATGCATTTATTCAAACATTGGTTTATTGCTGACTTATCCTTCAGGTAAACTTTCATTTTGTCCTGCCTTTCATCCCAAGGCTGCTGTTTTCTGTGACACTTCTGAGTTTGCAGCATGCTCTGAGCGAGCTTTCTCATGCACTGGGAGAGTTAGACACAAAAATGGTTATCTTTCTAGTTACCTGGAAGTAACTGGAATACCAGTAGTGTTGCTTATCCCACCAAGAGAAATTCCATGCATAAAACCTCACTTGGAATGCCTCTAGTAGAAGTTGCCCTAGTTTTCTCTGGAATTTGTATTTTTCTCTCTAACGGCTTACTCTAGCAGCAGGATAGAGCTGCTGCAGGAAGAATCTCCAACCATGTTATGTTGCTGTAGTTGGGCAAGATGATACCAAAGAGACCCTGTTGTACGCTGCGTTTGAGAGTTTGAACTGTATTCCCTACGCATGCTCAGGTGTTTAATTAAAGGAGCAATAGCCTTCACATAGCTGCAAATGCACGTGGCCTCCTGATGGCATCATAAGCTTGAGGCTTTTCTATGGAAGAATACCAGTTTGACCCAGTATTCTTCTGTACTAAACACAAATGCTGCACTATCAGAATTGCCATTAGCCCTCGGAAGGCAGAGGTGTGTTTCCAGCTCTCCAGTCTTACTTGGTGTCACTGGATATTCCCAGCTTTTGTGCTAAAATCTTAGGTAGGTCTTTCAGTCTTTTTGTCAGGCTCTCTGTTCTACTGTGAGTAGCTAATGTGGTGGCTCAGATTTAACTTCAAAAAGACATTTTAAGACCACTAGGGCAGAGAAAGGAAAGAAAACAATAACTTTAGAACATACTGTAAGCTGCATTTAAACTTCTCAGGATCTTTTTTTTCTTTTTTGCCAGCTTCTAGATTCCCTATAAAGCCACAAAAGGGAGGAAAGAACAAGTTGTCTGCTTCTTCCTCCAGGGCAGCACCACACACCCCACCCTCACCCACACTTCTGTTCAGAAGCAGGAATTCAACAAGAATCACTAATGCTACAGTCCTCAAAAACAGGCAGGGGAATGAAGTGTGTAGGTGATGAGGCCTTGTTACCTGCGAGAGGTGCTGGCCCTGTCCTGGTGGGACTGTGCCCCACAAAACAGCAGGCATTGCCCTCCCAGCCTTGGGTTTCTGACACAGCAGTGAAGCTGTTACTCAACGTGGTACACCAATATTCTTACCCAAATATGCTGAAACAAGTTCTGTTTGTTTTTAAAGATAAACTCAGTTACACAACACACTTAATCACCGGTTAATTTCTTTGTGTTCCACTACCTGGAAAGGGACTGACACTTGCTTTATTTCTCTCAATTTCCTAATTTTTGCCTGTGACTTTGCCTTTGACATGCAGAGAATGTTGTTTACTCTGCAGTGTTTGAATGGGTCCTTAGTCTGGAGAAGAGGTCCTTGAGGAAACCAGATCTGACCCTGTCCTGTCCCCCTCCTCCTCTCAGAAAACAACAAAACATAGTGGAAATAGCCCTAAGTTTCTGTACTGTGGAGTACATGGATGTACAGCAGGGCGATTGCATTGCTGGGCTTTAAGAAGAATGTAAACCCAAGAATTTTCAATTTCCACTTATGAACCAGTGACCTTCAGACTCAAACCAGGGAAAATCAGATGCAGTCAGGTCCACAGCTCTCAATTTCTGGTGCTTTTTGAACTATTCCAGTGTCTGAAAACTCTTCAAATGTTTATTTGTAATTACTTCTTGGGATGGGTTATGAGTAATATGAAATAGATTTTGGAACTCCTAGCCTTAAAGGGAGCCTTGGGGCACTCCTGCAGAACAAGTTTTGCTGTGACAGCTTTAGTGCCTGGCTTTGACTTACAAAGGTTTCCATGTTTGTGCATGAAGTGTTCTCTGAACAGCACCTAAGGAGAACTGCAACCGTCTACCTACACTGAGGGACGCAAAATCAGAGGAGAAAGTGATACCAGACCTTTTTTATTCTAAACTTGCTTGGAAAAAGTAACTGTTGTTACTGTATTTATTTTCTTGCTCTTTCTAAATAGCAGTGAAACACTTAAATTGTTCCTAAAATCCAGGGTACTAAGCAAACTCTGTGTAAACCTTTCAGAAAAACCCGCAGATTATGTACCTGGAACAGGAGCTGGAGAGTCTGAAAGCAGTGCTGGAGATCAAGAATGAGAAACTCCACCAGCAGGATATAAAGCTAATGAAGATGGAGAAGCTGGTGAGTTTTCCTTGGGTTACCATGTCTGAGTTGTGTTTGATAATGAACTCGGGTTGGTCAGGCTTATGCACAAGCATCAATTCCTTTGTTTAAAAGGAAACATGAAACAATGATGGGACATGTTCACACTGCATGTTGTTCAATTACATCTGCGTCGGGCTGTAGGATGAAGAGGGGGAAGGAATCACCAGATGTTGTGAACGACCTTTTAGACTCTTAAAACAACTACTGGTTTGCATAAACTATTGCTAGGTTTAGTCCAGGGTTATCTGGGAGCCTCTTCCACATCTCCTTTCCTCTTCCTTCTCTTCTCCTTCAACCCCTAGGGAAAAAAATACTTACCTACTATGTTTGCTTGAGTGCTATGGAAGATGGATTGCACTGTCAGGAAAACATTAACATGGAAATGATCCTCAGTAAAGAAGAAGAGGTCAAATATGAAATTGAATGTTTTCACCTAGAGTTAATTAGCTTCATTAAGGTCAATCATTTTAGCTGTTATCTTTAAGCCATTTGTTTGGCTGTGTGGATTTGCTCCTGATCCGTGCATAATTCCACATGAAAATCAATTTGGGGGGCAGAATATGTAATTATGTGGCATGCTCTAGTTTGTGGCAGGACAGGGTCCTTACCCTGGAAAGGGCTGTTGAACACTGCTATAATGCTTGCTTAAACAGGATTTTAATGGAGAAGTACAGAAAGACTTTTGGATAAGCAGGAATATGTTCATGTCAGTTGTTTGGTATTGTACAGCATCATATGTTGCCGTGGTCTACAGTTCCCGGTAAATCACTAGTAAACCTTCATCTTTTCTGATAGGTGCTGGTCACAGTATAAAATCCTTGGACCGTCCAACCATTTAATCCCTATTTGCTCCTCTACTTTTGATAACATCCTGCAGCAATGAAGTGGAATCAGCAGAGCAGCCAGGAGAGCTGTTTCCACAGGGGAGCTGTTGAATTTGTCAGATGAGCACGTGGGTTCTCAACAGTCTTCTGCCTGCAGCAGCTTCTAAAACTGCTGCCCGCTGCTGGCAAAGGTTTCTAGAACATGCTGGTTAACTAGTATATCCTCCATCTAACCCTCCTTTGCTGCCATCTGATCAGCACAAGGGGCAAAATGCCAGTGTTATGCAAGGATCAGGTATGCAGGATCTGTTTGATTGTTACAGAACATGAAGCCACGATAGCAGGTCTGCCTCACGTTACTCCAGGCTTTTGCACTTACTGTAACAAGATCTGCAAACTCCAGATTATGAACGTCTGTGATAGCTCAGTCACTATCTTGATGAGTGTATGCATGAATTTTATTTTAAACTGTGACCTTTTTTCCTAAGCTGGAGAACAACACAATCCTAATGGATAAATTAAAGAAAGTTCAGCAAGAAAATGAAGAATTAAAAGCTCGGATGGACAAACACATGGAGCTTTCAAGGTGAAAAATATCTGTGAACTTTCAGATGTTGTTATGAACCAGGAGAAGGTGTTTCTGTGACCAGAGAGAAAATTCTGTTTCATTAGTGACTGGGATTTTGTGGTACTCTGTAAAAGAACACATCCCTTTCTTCCCCACTTGTATCTTTGCACATGTGCATTCCTATGTAGAACAGGCAGGAACAGATCTTGAGGGATTAAAGCCTCGCTGTGTTGTTCAGTGCCCCAAAACAGTATTTTGGGGAAGAAAAGTCAACTCAAAATATCATCTTACCATGGACTGGCTCTTTAAGCATTACAGGCTTGTGAGCTAAACCTGTTTTATTTTTAACCATGTCAGTTGAGTGATGTGTCCCCAGTTTAGATCAGTGAAAAGACTGCTGTGTTTTATTAGCAATAATAGGAATATCTGACATGAATGAGTCCAGTGTTCTCCCAGCTTCACCTACTGCTTAAATGGATAGGCAAATTCTTCCAGTTTGAAGGAATCTACAGAAATGCAGCCTCTAGGTACAGCTGAGCCTGCAACAAGACCTGAAGGTTCCAGGATGGCCATTTAAAAGCATCTGTCCTTGCAAGTAGGGCAAGTCTTGCTTTTCAGATGCTTTTTCTGGCCTTCAGGGATGTTTCTTACTGGGATTTTCTCCTGCTTTCTGCAAGCTACCATTTAAATCTAGCAAGGATGAGAACAAGGTAAATCCTCCTTTTAGGGAAATAAAGTAGTTGTAAGCCAAGCAGGAGTCTATGCAGTTTCAAACCTTTCTTTAGCAGTTAAGTTCAATACCATAACCTCCAACTTGGGTTCTGTGTTCTGATGTAAATGTTATGTTTGCAGGCAACTTTCTACAGAGCAAGCTGTTCTACAGGAGTCGCTAGAGAAAGAATCAAAAGTGAACAAGCGCCTGTCAATGGAAAATGAAGAACTGCTGTGGAAGTTGCACAATGGTGACCTATGCAGCCCAAGAAAACTGTCTCCCAGTTCTCCATCTGTGCCTCTTCAGTCCCCACGGAATTCTGGTAACTTCTCTAGTCCTACTGTATCACCAAGATGACATCTCTTGAGAGAAAGAGGGGATTGAAATTCATTTGTGATCTACGGAACCAATCCTCACTTCAGTCACAGGAACAAGAGCTGTATTAGCCAAATATGGCAACTAAACGTAACTGGAAACTATTTGGTGCAGAAGTGGTGGTAAGAGACTGAGAATATGGGAGTAAGACATTCATGTTGCTCTTCCCAAAAGACTTGTTTATGACCTCTATGGACATTGTTGCACAAAGCACTTACAGAGCAAGGAAAGACTTGTTCATTGCCTTTTCACCTAATTATAAGGAAAAGCTCAGGGGCTTAGAGATAAAGATCACCACCTTTATAATACGTTCCTTATCACAGACACTTTTTTTAAGGCTGTGTGTATGCGTGTGTGCGTGCGTGTGCTGTGGGTGGAATGGATGTCACACACTGTGCGTGTGTCTAATGCTGCCTTCTTTGCTGTGTACGTAATAAAGGATAAAAGCTGAAGACTATACATTGATGTGTACTTCCTTAACGCTGTTGTCAGTATGCATGCTTTTAGCAGAGAGTCCCTCACCTGGGAATGAGGAGAAACTGCCACTAGTCCTTAGGTTAGTTTCCTTTATCTTTCTGACTTTGGGTCAGTAAGAAAAAGGCCTCAAAAGCTTTGTCAACTGACTTATTAGTGTCTTGGCTGACCTGAGTATGCAACTCTGAATTAATTTTAAAACCAAACTGAACTGCAGCCATAGTTTGCATGGATTCTCAGTTTAATATCCATGCACAACTCTGCCATTTACAAGGAGACCTTTTTTTGCAGCATACAGTGGATTTTGGCTTTCAAGCCACAGGGTTATAGTCAGAACCATGGTAGCCCTCAAGGTCAGAAGTTACCAGTTGAGTTGCAGGTGTGGAAACCTAGATCTTTAACTGTACCTGCCGAAAAACAGCATGTCCACTGCTGAGGATAAACTAGATTATAGAGATTTGAAAGCCAAAGAGAAAAATGCAGTAATTGTCATTAGGTGTATTCTTATATCAGTTCTCAAGAAGAATCTGAAGTAATCTGTGAGTTCCAATATATCTGGTAACACACTTCGCCTTTTTAAGCATTAGCATTTATATTAACATTCTTCAGGGTTGGCTAAGTTCACCTGAGGAGAAGGTGGAAGTGATAGCCATGTATTTAGCTTGCTAATTCTGCCACAGCTTCCCTTTAGATTGCAGGATATCAGTGTGTTGCCAGTTCATGTGGCAAAAGATCCTATACAAGAGATTCTGTGAAGCAGAGAAAAAAAAATTGTCCTGGCTGCTGGAACTGGAAGCTGAGTGTCATTGTGCTCGGCTTCAACAAGGTAATCACGTAGCCTTGATACACCCTTAGTCAGACCTGTTTAAGATGTCTACATTATACCTACTAAACACAGGTTCAGCTTCAAATCAGTATTACAAAACAGCATCTGACAAGCTTGCAATAGCTTGGGGTTTACAGCACCACTTCCAGGCCCATTGGTACATGACTGCCTAGCTAATGCTGTTAGCCAGCTCTGCTAGTAACTGTTCTGGTAAATGGCATCTGCTGAGTTTTCCTCTTTTTCAGTAGCTTGGGGACAGGAATGAAGGGGGCAGAAAGTGTTTGGGTAACTCAGCTGGAGAACCACTTCAAACTGTTCTGCCCAAGACTTGAAAAATCTTGGCTAGTAATGAAGAACACAAAGATATAAAGATGACTGTTGTTAACAGGGCTCATACAGTAAGTAAAACTTGTAATATACTTAAACTTGTGATTGACTATTTAATCATTAAATTTACTTAATTTTCCATAATGCGCAAGCTAAGGGTACCATTTCTATGGAACATTATGCTGTCTTTTAATCCTCTGTAAGGCACTATACCACTTGTTAGTGGTGTCAGTACTTACAATGTTTTCTAGGGGTTTCAAATTTAACTATGAAGATCCTCTGCGGGCTGCAACTGGGCTTAAAGTGTATCTATCTTGGAACATTCTTATCTTCTATGGTCAAAGAGATCTGATTAATTACATGTATTTGAGCTGAATGCTTAAATAAATTCTTTTGTACCGACTGAAAGGTTTTTCTCCTGCTTCTGTTAATCACAGGATCTTTTAATGGAAGGAGGAGGAACGTTCCTCCAAGTACTAACAACTCTTAGTACCTGCTCAGCACAGCGGAACACCAATAGTGAAGCATCACTGCACAAATTATTAATGTTCAGCTAACCCTTAGAAAAATTTAACCTTGCAAATCTAATGTAGGCAGAAGTTACATAGAGCTTGCTTGTGATTATTAGTAACTCAAACTGAGTTGGGTGTTAAAAAAATAAAAGAAAGGACAATGCAGGTAGCATTACAGAATTAAGTGATAATAAAACACTTGAGTACAGTTGGCTTAATATAGGGACCTAATGTGCATCTGCCTGGTAAAGACATCCTACAGGACTTGATTTTTTTTATGTGAGAAGCCACATAGAGTTCAGCAGTCTAACAGGTCCTGTCACAAGAATGGTTATCTAGCCATATGTAAGATCTTTATTGTCTTGGTTGCAATGTTAGTGCCTCAAATGAAACATGCAAGGAGATTGTGTATGAATGTTCAAAGATCAAATACACTGTGCCCCTTCCTGAAACAGCAGAGGAAAGCTTATCCTGCTTACTACTACAGAAAAGTAAGTAAGTGTGTCACGATAAAGAATACCAAGACTGGTAATTTGTTGATAGTTTTCCTCCGCAACACAGGAGCCTCTTCACCTGTGAGCCTCTTCACCTCTAAACCTCTTGGCAAGTAGAATCTTTAATGGTCTGACAAAGAAATGAAGAATCCTTTTATACAGGAATCAGACTGAAGAAATACATGGTTAGTGTTTGCCCTGTTGGTTCAAAAGTATTAAATAATTCTGTTCATCTGTAAGCATCACTTCAGTATTTTTCTCTGTTTGAGTATTAATATGTCAAGCTTTAACTTGAATACCATGTGTTAGCAAAGGCTTTGTTTGATCCAGTAACTTGTACACATTTCTTGATTATTTCTTTAGAATAAAGTTTCCTTCAATGAAAAGCTAGAAACCTGCTACCATAAATACATGCCAAAGGTCTAGTCCTAGTCAAGCAATTAAACAAGTGGTTATCTTCAGGTACTAAGCCATAACTAGTAGTTACCACTGTAATACTACATTTCAAAGTAAGTTAGTTACATTTATATCTGTACCAAATAATTTCTAGCTATTCAAACTATTCATAATATAGTTCACTTCCGTACTTTTCTTTTTATGAGTTTTGCAGTTAAATTTGGGGTAAATCATTTCCTTATGCTAACTGAAGACTTGAAGCTTCCCATTACAAACACCAAAGACACTTGCAGGAAATTCCTTCTAGACAGTGAGTAACCACTGATCTCTAAAACTCCAGTTGCCTGACAGCCAGGAAATCATTGAGGGCTGAGCTGGAGTTAGAGGTCATCAAAAAGTTGGAATAATCATTGAACCCTTAAGAAACAAATACCAATTGTCCATTGCTGCTGCACCTTACCTTAGCAGAGCGGTGGCCAAGGGATGCAAGTTGAAATAATAGTGGCAGGTCTAGGCATGTGACTTTGACAAGTCAACTTACTTAAATTTAATTTCTCAGGCTTCATTCTCTTCCCTTGTGTCACGGTTCACTTATGTGGAAATATGTAATTGCATCAACGTAAAAAAAGAATGAGGCCTGCCCAGGAGGCTATTAGTAAAATAAGAACTATGTAAAACACACAGTAAACTAATTTTCAGTGTTTACAATTATGAACATTATTTTGATGTTTGCAGTGGGGGAAACCAAACACCAAAAATTCTTCCTTAAAGGCATTGCTTCTGTACCTGTAATCAGTCTTGAGACTTGGTTGTCATTGGTACACATAACCATTGCACCCAAGGGTCACTACTCAAGCAATGATGCAACAATGCATTTGCATCAGCTTTTCCTCTCCTGCTAAACTGTCACCAAGGAAGTGATGCTACCCCATGATCTGCTCTGCTGTTGAACCAGCCTGAACAGGTGACACATCTCCCATTTGTTTAGCTATGTTAAAGGAAATCAGTTACTGATTTGATTGTATTGGAAGCTGTAGCTTACACGGATTCCATACTTGAGGCTAGGAAGAAAAAAAAAAAAACATTGCCAAAACTAGGTGTTACCAGGTTCTTTCCTCTTCTCTGGAATGTCTCTTTCACTGCATTGGTAACTAAACCCAGGATGAGAGCAGCAGTTGCTTATTTATCCAGATGTAGTTCTGTGTAAATGAAACATCTTTTTTTTTTTTTTTTTCCTAAGAAACATCAGGTTTTTCCTACGAAACATCAGTTTTCTAAGTAAATTAATACAATCAAGTTACACTTGTTATTAACCTGAGAAGAGATTCTGCTGTGTAATCAAACATTATTCTAATGTTGTATTTGTTGGTTGTTGGGGTTTTTTCTGTATATGATACTACATAAATAAATGCAATTTTTTCCTTTAGCAAACACGCTGTTACATGATTAGTAAGCATAACACCATACATCTACTGAGGAGTGAACTCTTAGTAAGCTACATAGTGTGAGGTTGTAAGAATGCAACAACATAAGAAAAATCCGACATAGCCAACTTCTTACAAGTCTCTAGAAGCGCCTTCCAGCACCTTAATATGTATTTGGTATTAATCTTCCCCAAGAATGAGAATTCTGTGTGTTTGTCTTTATACATATATGAAATGCAAACACACACACATGTACATTTTCACAATATTCAGAAATTTAATTAATCTTGCAAAATAATCATTTGCTTATTGGCTAATTCTATAAGAAGAGGTGTTTTTTGTTTGGGTTTTTTGTGGTTGTTGGTGTTGTTTTAAACATGTACAGTACTCAACTGTAAAATTGCACAGCACCAGAAGAGCTAGACCTGCTTGGTGAGTTTTTGAGGATATTTAATATCCTCTCAGTTCTCACATAAACAAAAAAGGCACAAACCATACAGCAGGTTAACATTAGGAAAGAGTTTGAAGAGAAAAAGACCGTATGCAAAGGAAAGCCCAAGAACGCCTACTCCTAAATATAGTAAAAGCCCTATGCATGTTCAGGCTTAAACTTTAATGCTTCACAGTAGTTATATTAACTCACTACTGCTGGACATAGGAAACTCAGTTTTGGCCTGTCAAGCTACTGAATATGGAATGCATTGACAACGCATGAAAAAAAGACAGGGATAGAGAAAACTGTCATTTAAACATTAGTAAAGAAAATGAATGGCTATAATGTCAAATAACATACAGTTCATTCCATGTCCAGAAGCCCTTCCGATCAATTTAGTTCAACTTTAGTAGCTACTGTTGTTTCTCCTTGTAGGTTCTGAGCTATACAAATGTAGTTTCCAGCATCTCTGGCTTCAAAACCCTCAACAAGAAGAATGCTCTTTGAGATTCTTGTGGTATGTCCAATTCCTCTGTTTATCAATCTCCAGAAGTTTTGGATAATCACAGGCCTCTCTGACTGTTCAAAAGAAAAACAAACAAAAACAACCAACCACTTAAGAAAATACATGATTCTGCAAAGTACGTTTAGTGACACTTATCAAAACCCTGAACCAAGAGATGATAGCAGAAGCCTATACCCAAAAGTCAGCTTTAAGTGAGGAAACTTGAAGGCACTTGCAGCAACATTCCTGCATTAAATATTTACCTACTACTAAGTTACACCAAATAAGGCTAAATACAAGGGCTGTTCCACTCAGGTGCAGATACTGTGTATCTTTAGATTAGCAATGGCCTGCCAAAGCTCTGCCTGGAGAATATAAATGGACTTGGTTGCCATTGTAGGCCACTTACTTACTAGGGCTGCCTTTGGGTACTTGACCAAATGGGCAAGGTATCCTGGGGGAGACATCAGGAAAGAAATAAGTGTGAGCTTATTTTCAGACTGAATTTTAGCATGTCTCAAAAAGGAAGACAGCAGCAGCATCAGTTGACCAAGCTTTACCTAGTTCTCTTTTAGCACAGATAATAGCTTTAAATCATGTGTTGCAGACTAATTCCTCCACCTCCAGTTTCAGAAACACTGTATTAGGTAACATACAAGCAAACAGTAACCATTGGCAAATCCTTCTAAATGAATCCTCACATTATGCTTTCAAGAATGTGTAAGTTCAAAGCCAAAAATACAAATAAGGATGCTTAGAAAGACGTTTTTTATATTGTAGTAGTGTTACATATAACTGGTACTCCCCCACTCCCTCCACCCCCTTCTAAAAGGGAATTCTCTGATGAACTGTTTTATCAGGTCACACTCCCTGGCACCTCACAAATTTGCAAAGGCCTGCATGAGAAAAACTGGCCCAAAGATAAAATGAGACAGTCTTTCTTCCAGACTCCATCATGCTAGTCAGCAGCTTCAATCAGTAACCTGGATAAAAGTGGTGAGAGCGCCTTCTGCTGGGAAACCATCTCCTCTTGCTTCATGAAATAGATGGTTTAGCTGTTTACCAATACCAATGCTACAAGGCTTAAGCTAATAGTAGCAAAAGGGTAAACTAGACACTTATCTAGTGCCAGAGCGACAATCTCACACTTGCAAAATGGCCAGTCCAGGAGAAGCTGCCAGTCTTTGTGAAGCTCAGGGGATGCCTAAGAAGTGGCACACACAGCAAAGCAAGAACTTCTTTTGATAACAATGATTATCTCACCCAGAAATTCTTAACCCTTTAGAAGAACACAAAACACTCAGCAGAGCTCTACCTAGCAGAGCACTAACCTGTTCCCAGCCAGAAAATCAAGTGCTACCGCACACATAATTCAAGCCTAAGTTAGTTCTTAGACAAAGCAAGTGGAACTTCCCTGACCCTAGCGAAAGTGAAGATAGAGGCCATATAAGGCAGATGCTATTTGCCAGGTTGGGCTCTTGCTAGCCCAGTTTTTCTCAAACTAATTGCCTTCTGCTTTGAAGCTAGTTTCAGGGAATGGTATTAAGGAAGTGGATTGGTATGCAGCAGTAAGCTTTCATAGCAGGGCAACAAGCAACTGTCAGGGAGTGGCAAGGGAAAAAAAAGTGTACAAGGGAGAGGTTAGAGACTACAGAGACAAGACAGGGGTCTCTCCAATGTAATGTACCTAGGAGCAAGCAGAGATTAAAGTGCTGCTTCTGCTCACGGATCAAGTGGTAGGTGACAGCCCAGGTGCTGGGGAACAAAAACTATCACTGAGCTCCCTGCACTGAAAGCAGCCACGATGAAAGGAAACATCCAGCAAATCTCAGAACTTTGCCAGTCTCTTTCCTTGCGCAAAAGAACGCCTATCTGACCAGCACAACTGGTGGTCTTCTCTCTCTTCTCCCTCCAACCCTACCTTTGCTGTATGTGACCAGTTCCTTGATAAATGTTAAGTCTCCAACACGCTTACAGTGCTTCTACTCTGCCATTTACTTAATCATTTTGCAGAAACGGGGCAGAAGCCCAAACACAACTCATCCCTCCCTATCCCCAGGCACAGCTGGAGCCGAGACTGTTCACTCCAATGGATAAGCAGATCAGTCCTTCCCAGGGCAGAGGCAGGTCACAGGCCAGAGTCTCTCTCTCAGCCACTATAGGTGGGAGATGGGCAGTGGGAGAGTATAGTCCTCTGAGCACAGTACCTGTGCCCTGCACTGCACACTGCATGCGTTTAGCTGTTCATATTCAATCAGTGCTACAGTCTCCATCTTAACAGCTACATCAAATATCTGGGGCTTTAGATTTGAATTTTCTCAAGCCTAATAAGCACTTTACTCCAACCACTCACTTAAGCAGTTACCTCTGCTGTTAAACTACTTAATTCTTTGCTGCCTCACAGGAACACCAGTGCTGATACAAGGACCTCCTTAGCAAGTTCTGCATGGTCCCTTGATAACTCAGCACCAGGAAGGCTGGTAAGTGGAATATAATGCAAACCCTCAGGTCTTAGAGGACCCCTTTCTTCTGGTGAAGGGTTCCATCTTCCAGCAGTCCTTCCTTTGCTCCTGGACTGCTTAAGATAAACAGCAGCAGAATGAGGCTGGTTAAGAAACAAGTCCCTACTGCAAGTGGTCAGGGCGGATAGAGGGAGAAGAGAGCGGATCACCAATGAAGCCAGTCAGATACACCTAAAGATGCCAGTCAGATACACCTTCTGTGCAAGAAAAAGGACCAAAGTTTTAAGATTCACTGGATGTTTCCAGAGGGTTCTTTAAGATGAGGCTGGGCAGAAGCAGATTTCTGTGCTTCTGGATGTGGGAAGCAATTAAGCTTAAAAGATTCTGTGCTGTGATGATTCATGTGCCTGAGCCAGAGATGGAAGGTATATCAAACGCAGAGGCATCAGTGAGGATTTATGGCTTGCTCTAGAATAGCTTCCTGACGCTGGCTGGCTCTGACCCTGTCTGAGGCTTTTCTTTGTAAATGCTGCCAGAGGCCAAGTGTCTCTGGAATGGAAACGTGAGGGAGGAGTGAGCTTTGCTGAGCTTGATCTTTACTAACGTGGGCAGAGCTCTCCAGCTTTGTCCCTGTGCTACTTCAAGGCTCTCAGGAAAAGACAAGCTGAAATTCAAGGCCAGGCTGGACAGAGCCTTGGGCGACATAGTTTAGTGTGTGGTGTCCCTGCTCATGGCAGGGGGGTTGGAACTAGATGATCTTAAGGTCCTTTCCAACCCTAACTATTCTATGATTCAAAAGCAATGTGCTGCCTCCTCCTGCTTAGCATGCCCAAGCTAGCAAGAGGCAGACACCACAATCTGAAGGAATCTTTACTCCAGCTCTAGACACTGACTAGCATTGAAAACGTTGCCTTTATGAAGCACACACCATTTCACCCAGGGGATACATCTCTTACCTCTTGCCCTGGGTACTGCCACCTGAAGTTCACATCTACATCTGGCTCACCAAGGACGGTGCAGATTACATGAACACTGTCACTGACGTCTGCTCTATTGGATGATGCCGAAATCGTGGTTGAGGGCGGGCCCTTGGGAACTGAAAGAAAGACATGTTTGGAAGCAGAAAACTAGTTTCTGAAGTTAAATACACTGATAAAACTTCAAAGTCAGTTTTCACCTCTGCTTGCTTATTGCAACAGGTAAGTGATGTACACCTGCAGCTCTCCCCTCTACAACTGGGAAACTGCTGGAATTTAAAGCTACAGTTTTATCACACATACTTCTAATCAAGATTTTAAAATTCTGTGATTACACTACTTGATTTTTTTTAAAATTGCTTTCTAAATGGTGCCAGTAGAATGTCAGTGTAAGCATACAGAAAACTGCACCTTACCTTCCACATACAGTAGGTGATACTTGATGGAAATCTGAGGTGCTCCCTGCGACTCGGCTTTGCAGTAGACAATACCCTTATGATCAGAAGTAGGGTGTTGGTAGACAAAACCCTTCTTCACATCATAAACAATATCAGTTCCATCTGTTTCAATTTCTTCTGCTGGAAATTCCCTGTGTAGAGTTACTTTTGCTGAAGGAGTAGTAACACGACATGGGATGACTGCAGGTTTATCTGGGTTCAGGTATACAATCTCAAAATAACTGGGAGTAGGTACAAAAAGTTCCTCTTTATCTGTGCAGAAGAGTTGATACAGTTAGAATAATATCTACATCTTGGTTTAACAGAAAGAAGAGAAAGTGCATATAACAAGTCAAAATAGCTATAAGTTACATTAAAAATTACCTGATGCTTTTTGCTTTAAATATGCGCACACACACAAGAAAAAAACAGCAACTTTTCTAACCTTTGAGTATATATTTACATAGCTTGCATTAAAAACATTAAATCAAGAAAAAAAGTGAAGTATTCTTCACTGTAATCAGATTTTTTTAAACTTAAGAAAATCTTTGGAATTCTTTTTCAATAAGTTTCCAAATACTCATCTGGATCTAATTCTGCTCACTCACCCACTTTTAAAGGATAACACACATAAAAACACCACTGGTAAGATAAGCGCTAATAGAAAGAGATGTTCTTTGGAGCTACAGCCTTTTCATGCATACAATTGTAGGCAAATGTTTGATTTATTTCTCAAAGTAGCTGAAATAGTGCTTTTGGAATGAAAGTTAGAGTATTCCATATTTGGCAGGCTGCTTAGAAATATAAAGCTGAAATTCCTCTTTCTAGCACAAGCATTTATGTAACAACTTGACTGGAAAGTTCATTCCAGCCTTTCTAAAGGAACGTATCCTCAGAACATTAAGCACTTCTCATCAATGGCTTCTGCAGAGTCTCATGGTCTAATTTAGCTCCAAAACATATCACAAACAATCCTAGCTCAGGATTTTGTACTAAAATATTTGCTAGCTAAGAATGGCTTTGCTCTGATCAGGCAGCGAAGGTTGCTTTACCATTCAGAATGTTCTCCTTGAGAAGGACAAGTGAACAATTTGATTACAGCTCTGATGTACCACATAGCAGTAAACTCTGCACAGGTACCCACTACGACCCTATCCATGCGGGGTTAGGGCTACAGTCAACCTCAAGCTCCGTGGGACAACATACATAAGAGTGTTTTGCCTCGCAACATGCTACATAGACTCTTGGGAGAAACCGTGACCTTACCAAGATCAGTGAGGTCAAGATTTTTAAGTCACTGCAGGTAACTGGAAGCAGGGGGAGAGCGGGAAGAGTCCATGTGGTCATCTGAATGCTGTGACAAGATTAATCATCTGCACAGATTTATTTTCTTTATCCAAACACATTTTCAAAAATTAAGCATTTTTGAATTCAATTCATTTTGTAGAAGATCCTCAGAACGTGTTAGTATTTCCAAAGTATTTGCTTTCCATTGCATTATACATTATTTTGGGTACACATTTAGTGTAATCCATCGGGAAAATGGACTCATTAATCACACTAAGCAAGTAATTTTCTGCTCACCAGCACTGTCTTCCTTAACAGCCACTAGAACTGTGGAAGAAAAATCCTGACAGTGAAATCACTGATGTAGCTTTATTCCTGTCTTACTAGCAAATATATTTCCATTAATAATCCCCCAGTGAGTTAATTACCTGTGAAAAAGATGTATGTTGAGCCTGTTTTAGTCTCATCCTTCCTGCATTTGTTACCATTGCACAGCTGAAGCCAGCAGCTATATTCACCTGTGTCTGCTGCAGTGGAGTTTGTGAGGGTCAGCTGACCATACCTGTCAAGCTGCTTTATACTGGAGAAAAGAAAACAAAAGGCACAGAAAAGCACAAATATATTTCTTCGTACATTTCTACTTTATTCTTCCTACTCTGCAACTGACCCACCTTTCACTTCCAGAGCTATGTTGAAACTTCCCCTTTTGCTTCAGCAAATACCTGCTTACATGAGAAGTTCTATTGATTTCAACTACACATGAGCACTTGCTAGCACTTGTCTTAGTTCATTCTTGAATTTTTTGCAGTCCCCATTTTGAAAATGGGCTGCGACTGCTATGACAACGTGTTCATCTATGTTTTAGCTCCCTTTGTCCATATATAGCCTGTATTTTCATGCTGCAAGTTAACCTGCAAGCATTCCAGTCCTTTTTTGATACCATTAACCATAGCACTGCTTCAATAGTATATAACAAAGATAATTCAGGAGCAGTAAGTAGCAGGTACTTTAATATGAGTTTGTTTGATGATTTATGCTTGCTTTTAGTGTGGATGCTTTCCCACCTTTAACATACTTTTCCAAGTTTCCACTTGCAAACACCATCATAAAGAGCTTCTATCCAAGCTTAGATTTGTTCTGCAAGTCATTCATTTCTCATTGCCTACTCCTTTGCCCTAAGCCAGCTCACTGACATACTCTCGCTGGAGTTTCCTCATCGCCCCTCAGCTATTACAGAGCATGACCCTGAGAACTGCCAGAGGCATACTGGCAGTGTCATCATGTAACTACACAAAATACAGCCTGTGTCATTATTTCAGACTTGATTTGCTTTTTTCTCCTTCTCCTGAACTTCCTAGATGCATCTCCCAGAGAACTGTTATTCACAGATACACAACTATTTCTAAATATGTCGATATATGTAAGGTAGGTACTGACAATGTTTCTAAGGTATGAAATTCAGCAGCTACAGTCTCATTTGTTTTCATTTTAAGGTTTGCTTTCCTGACTCTTTCTTGCAGACAGATGGTGTTACAGTTGGTAGTCTGATGTGCTGCCTTTTGATGGACTGCAAAAGCAATGGACCAACAGTACCAGTTCTCAGGGAACCCTGTCAGGACAGCCACACAGCAGTACTGATGCACTTTACTGCTGCTCTGACCCTTTAAAAGGCTATTTTCAACCAGCTGCTTTTACATAATAGCACATCCAGAACATGAAGGTTTCCCTGCTTTCCTTTGCAAGACATCTAGTTACAAGGTCATTTCTGTTCTAACCAAGTCAGGAGAGATCTTTCCAGTTTTAGGCATTTCATAGCAAAATTCTTTTCAGCGTTTCAAACAGGCTCTGGACAAATTCAGAACTTGCATGAAGGCTGAACAGCTCCCATACTCTCATTCAGCTGTGGATTCTCTGAATATTTGTTACTCTCTGAATACTTGTTATTCTTCTATTTCTTCTTATTAATGTGGCAGTTACTCTATAAGGCAAACACCTGACCGAATCCTTTGTTCTGGGGATTAGCATGCTTGGAAGAAAATCTTATCCTCTAAAACACCCTGCTGCTGCGTAAGAGCGGTACTATAGACATCCCTGACTGTACTGTATGCTCTAAATGCCATGTTTTGTTTACATCTGCATTGCAGGCAGAATAACTGCTTAAATAGAGAGGCCACCACCTCCAGCTGCATACACTTCCCAGCCTTCCAACCCCCGAGTGTTCTGCAAGCAGTTTGCACTAGTTCCAACAATCATAAGCAATCGTTTGTGCAACCCAACGTTCAGCCTCCAGACAAGGCCAGTAGCTCAGAAATTAAACACAACCCAAACAGCGCTAATTGAGAATTCTCTTTTCCATTAAAGCTCTCGGACAGCATTAGTACACTCAGCCACCATGGGGCAGTTTCGAAGCCTCCCTAAGGAAACAAGCAAATCATGTTTCCTACTTGCTAATGTGTGTTTCCTACATGACCTCGTCCAATTCCACTTTTTAGAATCATGTAATTATGGAGTAGTAGCATTATCATTTTTAATATATACACTGCCTTTCATTATAAATTATCTTCAGTTTTTTGATAGGCTTTGAGTGATTCTATTCATGCAAGAGATCATTCTGTGTATCATAACCAACAGGAAGAGAAATCCAAAGCATGTCCTAGTCTGTATTATTGTTTCACAGTTCACATTTGATAGGCTATATGACTATATTAGCATAAAATATTTTGCAAGTGTTCAGTACTAAATGTCAACACTACAGAGAAATCATTACACCAGGACATTTTTCCCTCCAACCATTAATGCAGACACTGAACTACAGCTCGAAATCTCAACAGACAGAAAAATAAGGTCAGAGTTAATTAATTATTGTACAGTGTGTTCTACTTAACTGAGAACTTGCTATCCAGTAATCAATGGAAATAGTCTAATGAGGTAGTCATCCACAAGCATGCACTAACAAAACCTGGGAACTGAGAGTTGAAGTGATGAAACTTGTGACATGACCATATTAAGCAGACAAAACAGGCCATATGAAGTAAATCATAAACGGTAAACCCTGCAGCTGACCAGTATTTCCAGGATAACTTTTATTGCAATAGTATTTAAGGCACTGGGAAATCCGACTCAAAAGCCAAAACTCTGCTGTGCTCTACCTATCACGACGTAAAAACCTTGTATATACAAACATTTCAATACTGTTTAAATAAACCAGAAAAGTACCCCAAATCCTATTCCACATATTCACCTTATTAAGCTTTAGGTCTCTGAAGTTTGAAAGATCTTTGCCAGAAAAACTGTACCAAGTTTAAAAGCTTTTTTTTTTTTTTTTTTTTTTTTTAAAAAAGAGGTATAAAGACAGAAATCAGTGTACCCAGCACTACTTGAACAGCATGTAGCAAACTTCTCTCAAGCAGCTGCATTCATACTGACAAAATAGAGCTGATCTCAAACACAGTCCACTAGGAGAGGACATAACATCTTGCTGTTTAACACCAAAAAAAAAAAAATCCCCAGCTTTCAGACTTCAGAGCACATGGAACAAAATGGAATTCACTTATACACATGAGCACAAGTGATGTCCCACTAAGCCAGGAGAAGCCCGCATTCACTGAAACTGGTCTAATTTTGCCCTCTATAACATACAAGTTCCTCAGTACTTATGAGAGTGCTCCTGTCCATACATACCCTGCACACACACCATGATGCACATCCAGCTCTTGCCCCAGCTTCTTCCACTGGAGCAGTTCCATTTCACATGAGTTTATTTATCAGGTAAAGTTCTGTGACAAATACAGCTGGTCTTGATCAAGGAAGAGACCCAAACTCCAGGCCAGGCAGAGCAGAGACTGTATGAAGTTAGACTGTCATCATCTAGAGCAGCTTTTTGCTATAACACATGTTAAAAGGAAAATGTGCTTGCCCTTATTTTTCTTTCATCCCTCTCAGTTTCTGATCCTTCTCATACATTGCAGATCCAGTTTCTGGGTGAGCCTACTGTCATTAATTTGTTATTCAGAGTCTTACAAAACAGCATTCCAGCCCTTCTGCTTTGGAGGTGCATGAGCTATCTTTGACTGTTAACAGCACCCAGATTTTTGGCCAGTTCAGCTAGTACACAAAATTTTCAGACCAAAAGTGATCTGCAGGGTGTATTTATGCTGTATAAAACAACATTACAGATAATAAGCTAGTCCCAAAGCAAGCTGCTGTGCGTCCTTAACTTGGAAGCCAAGTTTGCATGGTTCTAGCTTCCTCCCCAGTGCTGCACTGCATCTACAATCTCTAAAGCAAAGTAAATCATTTCAGTGTGTACTGTTATTTGCTCCAGTTAGGACAGTGGAAAGTGAATTTCTCCTCTGGCTCAGAAAAAAACAGCCAAAGTACCTCCTCCTCCTTTCACTCAGCATCTTTCCCTCCACCCATATGATAATTCTAGCATGTTAACAGCTACAGATCTATTAAAACCTGAGACTCTCTGTTACAGCAAGCAAAAATCACTTATTTAACAGGTTGTAAAGTACACTCACAAAGACAAACTCAAAGAAAACATGGCCACTAACACTACAGAAATGGCTTTTCTAATAATAATCTCTTCCTTCTTTGAAAAGTGGTATGGCCCTCCAGGCTGCTGTATTCTCCTTACCATATTACCATAAAAACATGGTAAGCATGGCATGGAAACAAAACATCTGGCTTTTATCCCTACTTCTTTTTGCAACCACCCATAGGAAATACATTATGCGGGTGCTAAATTTAACTATTTGCAAACCAAAACACGCTCTTCTCCCACAGCTACAGACAGGAAAACAGAACACAGTAAGCCTCTTCAGTGTCAGCTGCTGCCCTGGAACTCTGCTGTTAACAAACCTTCCAACTAAGCTACAAATTCCCTCACTGCCCTGACCCTTAAAGGTCTCTTCTTCCTCCCGTAATCGCAATTCTGTTAAGATGTCAGGGTCCTTAAAGCCTCCTCTCTAGTAGCAGCTAGAGGACATTAGCACTTCCCAGGAGATATAAACACCCTTGCTTATTTTTAAAATTCCCACCAGACCAGTTGAATTTTTGCATCCCTCCTCTTACTTAAAGGAAACCAGGAACTGGATACCTGAGCACCTGTTGCTGCAGAGACTTATACAACAAAAGAATTACAGTCCTTAGTCCACAGCAATTGCATGGGCCTCATCACCAGTGTCCCTCCTCCACATTTATCCTCTGGGCCCAGCAACATGCTCCTTGACTTTCCATTAGCGCTTCAGACCTCAACCACTTCCCCCTTGCTGCTGCCACCAACTCTGGTTTGCACCAGTGCCCCAACTCCAGCAAGACCAGCATGGAAACACAAGGTAAAAATAGCTCAGGCTAGTTAATTTCACCCCACACCTAACTGGTAACAAAGGGATTACCTTACACTTGGTCTTTATGCACTCAAAAAGTGTTAGAAGACACAGGACATAGACACATCTAGATGATTAAACCATTTTTGCAGTAGGTTACTGGCTAATACTTTTTCTGATTTCCCCCCCTTTGCCTTGCATTCAGCTTTGTGTTTTTTAAAATAATGAATGTAATTGCACATTTTGCCTATTCCAGTTGGTTCTTCTTGTATGCTGCAAGCTACATCTGAGCTCCTCTGAGTTAACCTTTGCTGCTGCCAATACACTTACCAAGTAACTAAATAACATGCTCTCTTTATGACATTTCTAGTTAAATTCAAATCAAAGCTTTCTAAACCCATATAGATTTCACATTCTACAAAGCAGACTTTGTTTCACATGCATCAATTAGCACTACAGAAAAGATCTTGGGATAATTACCAAAGTCATGCTAAAAATGTGATGAAGCAATAACTGCACATGATTCTGCGGTCAGCGTCACCATAAATTATCACTATTCTGTGACTTTGAAGTGCACTACTCATCTAATGTTTTCAATTTCTCAAGTTAATTACAGGACCTTCTGCTTACATCTAAAATTGATGATTCAGTCTACACTTACTGCCTCAGTAACTTAGTTCAACACATTTTTTCTAAAACAAAGATCATCACATTTCATTATAGACCCTTAAGTATAAGCCTAGCATACTTCCAAAAGAAAATACTTAGGCAAGTTATAGCTACCCAGCCAAAATGCTTTATAGCATTTTTTTGCATGACATTATTAATTTCTGTAATATGGTTAAAAAAGTTACAAATACTGTGAACATGATTGAGAACAGAAAAGGTACATTGCTGAGGCAACAGAACCCCAAACTACTTCAAACTACAAAATGACAAACTACACAATTAGGAAATGCATATCTTCCCCCCCACCAGCTACCTTAGATACTTGTATTTTGTCCCATGTGCATCACTAGAATAGTACTTCATTTTGCAAGAGAGGAAGAGACAGTCAAATAATGAAGTAGTATTTGGATTCCTCTCCAAAACTGTGAATACTTGCCTTGCTTTTGTGAGTGCCAGATGCTAATACTCAGACAGCATGATCTGCTATATATACAGAACCAAATCATGCCACCGACCTATTTGCAAATGCAGAAAACATAAGACACTTGAAAACCACAAGAACCAGCACACACACGGCTCCTGTTGTTACTTTGGAGGTTCAGCTTTGGCTTGCTGAAGGCCAGGTCTGTCCTGCAGCTGATAAACGCCACCTACTGGAATAAATCCAGATAAAACATTGCAAAAGAAAAAGCGACAGTTGTTAAAAACAAACCACAAGAGCTTCTGTGAGATACTGCTGCAATAAGCCCTCATAAGAAACAGGCTTGATGCTATAACTTACTATGACAGAAGCCTTGCACTGGCTACAGAGGTTTATTCAGCCAGGGTAGCTCTTGAACGCCTCAGCAGTCAGGGGACAAGCAAACAAACACTCGAGAAGAACTGGCTTACAAGTGTCAGAAGGATATGCAAGAGATCACAGTGTATAACTGCCAATCTTCAACGTTCTTTGAAAAGAGGAGTGTAAAGGAGAAGAATATATCTGAAAAATTAATTGTGTGTGATTGTAAGGCAGTATCATACCTGTAAATAAGCAAAATGGATCACAGAGATTCAGATAACCCGTCAGTTATTTACAGACAGCATACATACTTTTACTTAACTTAGGAACAAAAGAACAATAGGAGTTAATTTCTTCACCTCTGTGCCTTTCTCACCTAATAATGAAAGAAAAGCTCCTTACAGTTCATTCTTAGGGCATCATTCACAGTGCTCCACAGTTTCCTCACTACTTGCCTTTCATCTTTAAGGAGGTGATCCTGCCTCTCATCAGAACCCACTTGGAGTACCGTGTTCAGTTCTGGTATCTTCAGCATAAGGACACAGAGCTGTTGGAGCAAGTCCAGAGGAGGGCCAGAAAGGTGATAAGGGGGCTCTAACACCTCTTTACAGAGTTTCCATTAAGATGCCACTAGATGGGAAAAAAGCCTTCCTAATCCCAGAACAACTATCTTTAGCATTAAACTCTGCTACAGCACAAACCTCACAATTCTCTTTTTTTTTTTTTTTTTTTGCATAGAAAGATAACTTTGACTGAAAAAGTAAATACTACTCTTACTTGCTCCTTATCATGGTGGTTGGTGTGTGGTTTTCCTAGTTGAGAGATTCAAATGCTACAAGAGTATCTTGTTTGAGCCCCTTCTGGAAATAAATCTTACTGTCTCAGGTGGTAGCTACATTGGCAACCAGTACAGGCCACCAGTAGCAGGTGTAGTAGTGCCACAGAGTCCGTAGTGAGTACCTGACATCACATATATTTGAGAGCTTTACTTTGGACTCGCTCTAATATGGTTCCCTGTCCAATGCAGGAGCACATCCTCTCTTTCAGATCCATCTGAAGGAAACCTAGTTCACACATACAATGCTATTCCACAGTGTGAATCACAGGGCAGTAACTGGTGATGACTGAAAGATGCTCATCCTGTTCTGTTCACGTTAGAAACCACGAGATGAAATATCTCGATTGTAAAAATGTAAACAAACAAACAAAACCCCAATGGATTTGAGGGGGGGGGGGAGTTCTGAATTTCTCCCCAGCCCCTCAAAAAAAGATAAACAACTTACCTGAGTCTGGAGTCTTTAAAGGTGTCTAAGTATGAAGGATAGTTCCAAGTAACATTACTCCCCTTACATCGCAGTTCTATGCTCTGTCCTGCAGACAGGCTTAAAGTGGGAGCTAGTTTCTGGAAGTGACCTTTATCCATCACCTGTGTCAGTATGGACTGGGACTTCAAAGAGGAGTCAGCAGATTCTCTCTCCTTTGCTCTAGAAGTTTTGGGTTTTACTTTTTTATTAACAGGCTTAATTTTGTTTTCCCCAGGTTCTTTTGGATGCTTACTCTTCACAGGCTGTCCAATAACTAGTAAAATAAAGAAAAGGTAGCAATGTTACTGATTAGGAAAAGGTTACATAGTCTTCTTGCAAAAAGAAATCTTCCTGATTACAGAGAATAACTAAAGTTTGTTCTGCCTATAAAGGATTAATAAAAAATGAGTAAGAGTTAATTCCATAAGTTTTGGAAGTCTCTGGCATGACCCATTTTCCTGAGGAAAAAGGAAAAAAAAAAAACCAAAACCCAGCTTTCAACATGTGGAAAATCTACACTTAATAGTTGACATGAGCAGACAAGTATGTAAGGTATGAGAACTTGACAATGGGAAGGGAAAGAAATACAACATTTCTATCCCCAGTTACTTTTGTCATTTCTACCTCATGTCATTGCCATTTAGTGTGCAACACTACACAAGTTCTCCACCTTCATAAGGATGTCACACGCACACACCCCCCCATCAATTCTGCATGGCCTTTTCACACACCATGCTACCAAATGAGACACATGAAGAGAAACTTGCAAGTGTGGAACTTCAAGATGATATATAAAATACTGATAGTGATGTACTTTTCTTTTCAGTGAAGTATTGTGAAAATACAAATTGCACTTAAGTCGCTTGGAGGTAGTATTTAATTCATCACCTCTCTGCAACAGACGTTTATTTTCACAGTGCAGATAAAACAGAACCTTATTTAGAGGCAGACAGTAAGATTTCATTAACTGCTAGAGACAATAGGGATTCCCAGCTGCCTTTAAAAACAAAGCAAGGGAAATAGAAAGGAAAAGTGAGGTGTTGCTAATTCAAGAAAGGTAAAATAAAACTCCCACTTTGACTGACAGCAGGAAGCACAGATCTTCTGCAAGGTGAGTATAAAACTGCTGCTCCCAGACCCCAAGAACTCCACTAACTGCCTCACAGCTAATTCACATTGAACACTGCTTTTCCACATGACAATGCTCAGGTATTTTATTGCAGAAATCAATCCAAGAACTCCCTCTGGAATCAAAACCAGCCCTGCTGTATACTGAGTTAGCATGAATTAAAACTGGTACTGGCTGCAGTACAAACAGCAGCACTTCCAGACTCCTGCCACTGATGGCTCCTGTGTCACTTCCCATACCCTGCCTGGGTATCTTGTACTGCTTCAGCCTTCCACTTCTCTAAGTCCAGGCTGAGGTACAACACATCTCTTTTGAATGGCACAGAGCCTTAGGAGCACAAATTTTAAAAACAGGAACTTCAATCTGAACATAAGAAAACACATTTCACCGTGAGAGTGATCAAGCACTGGCACAGGTTCCTGGAGAGGTAGTGGAGTACCCATCCACGGAGATACTCAAAACCCAACCAGACAGGGCCCTAGGCACCCTGCTTTTAGGTGGCCCTGCTTGAGCAGGGGTTGGACTCCATGATCCCAAGAGGGCTCTTCCAATCTCAGCCATCCTGTGACTCCATGATCCCAGCATACAGAGTAAGGCTGCCTGTGTAGGAGCAGTTGCCTTCTGGTCTCACACCAACTGGAAAACAAACTGGAAGACAGCAATGCTGTAGTCATCCTGGTTTGCCCAGTGCATTCTGAGCTCTTTTGGACTCTTATGTGATAATTATTTTTGAGAGGCACACATCCAGTTACTAAGGTACTTCCCTCCCCGACACACAAACATTTTCTATATTATGAGCATTGGTTAGGTTGATAGCAAAGGTGCCTCACCACCTTAAAATGAGCCACAAGCTGAAGAAATCAAATAGAAATGCCCTCCGAAAGTCATGACATTTTAAGGCAAAGAGTAACATTTTATAGTTTCCGTAAGGGAGAGCGAAACAAATATTTAAGCTTCTCCCAATTTTTCTTCTCAGCTGTGATGCCACTGGCCATGCAAAGCTGACAGGCTTGGGGGAATGATGGTAGCAAAGGAGAATTTCAGAGAGTGGTTGCTGCATCCCACTGCAGACCATGAAGTAGGGCTTTTCTAGTCACTCAGAGCACATCACCCCAGCGAGTGACACAGTGCATATACTACAGGGGCAAACAGCTGGTGCAGGAGCATTTATTCCTGCATTACATTAGAGAGGCTATAGTGGGTCAGGCCAAATATCCACATGTCTGCCCAGCCAACACCTTTGCACTGACACCACCCAGTGCCAAATGTCAACCAGGGAACAGGGCAACCATCTCTGCTCCTTTCATACTAGCCTCCTACCTTCCAAAAGCCCTTAGCTCAAGGGATCTGTGAACTACAGTTGCCACTGCTTTGTTGTCTTTGGTGCATTTTTCCTTCATTGGGTTAGACTGGTCAATTTTCAAAGCTACATAAATTATACATAAATATTAGATGGCTCCTAGGTTTTGTATTAAATGAATAAATATCCATTGTTTCTCCAATAACTTTCTCTGCAGCACCTGTACTTCAGCAGCACTTAAGTGTCTTTCAAACATACCCCTCCTGGATTGACAAGTCCTACTCTATTTAACTTTCCCTGTGAAGCATACGCACCTTCCAACTGTTCAGTTACATCATGAAAAGACAAACGCAGACTGCACACCAGGTTCAGGATACAGTCAAACCACTGTTGTACATATTAGTGGTGTCTTGTTTCCTGTCTAAAGAGCTCATCACTTTTCAAGAAAGCAGTATTAGCAGCTGACTTTCTCTAGAATAATCCAGTGTATCTCCAAGATCACTTTCTTAAGTAGGAATCACTGGTTAGAGTTCCTAAGCAGAAAACCATCAATGTGTATATGAAGTTCGAATCATTTGTGTTACTCTGCATCTACCAACACAATTTTTACTGCCCAGTCTTTCAAAATGGAGTAATCCTTCTGCAGCTCTTCACTGAGAGTTTTCTTTTCTTTTAGCAGACTTATCAATATGCTGAAAAGCATGTGCCATACAAGATCCCCGTGAAATTCAACTGGATAAAAACAATTCTACGCTCACATTACAAAACCTGAAGATTAACTCCTACTCTTTGTTTGCTATTAGTTATTACTCCACTAGAGGTCTTCCCTTGTCTTGCAGCACCTTTATTCCCATCAAGCCTTTAGCAATGCCTTTGGGAATCCGAGTACATCAACCAACTCATCTATGGCGACACTCTGTAATTATAAATTCCGTCAGAAAACTTCAGCAGATGTGCAAAACAAAACACGCTTCCAAAGGGGGAGAGGTGGGCAGCCATATAAAGCCATACTGATTTCTGTGCTTCATTTATTTATCCGTGAGTTCAATTTACAGAATACAGAGATCTGACTTTGTGCCTGTACCTCCCTCCAAAATCTTAAAATACTGGCATATTTCCATTTCCCTGGAAAGGAGCAGTTACATGATGGGATATGCATCAGAGTTAAGACGCTGGCGATTTCAGATTCAAATTTCTTTTAAGTCTCAGGCGTGTATCACCAAATCATGGCACTTAAACACCATTCATGTTGTTGATTTTCTCTAAAGCCAATTATTTTGGCATATTAATGAGAAATGTCCTCTAATGATTCTCCCCGATGGCAAAGATTCTGTCTCAGAGCCTGCTATTGCAGTGCTGAGTAGAACACTGCACTCAAGGTTTCCAATATGCTTACCATGCCACCATTTTCCATTAAAACCTCCCTAAGCACCTCCATGGGTGTACACAAACAATTAAGTCCTCCAGATTCACTTTCTGCAGGTGTTCTTTCTTAACCCCTGTTCCTACCAGCCTTACAAATTCTGGGGCCATCTCTCCCTGCCCCACCCCAGCACATCAGAAGGAGGAAAGGATTTATGGTTGGCTTTATTCCTTGTGCAAGCTGTTTCTCAAACTCTTTTCATCTGCCTTATTCTGGTTTTTATATTTAACCCATATGTGAGTTAATGAGCCTCCTCATCTTATGTAATTCCCCCTTCCAAAATTAAATGCATCAGTTGTTTCTTTGGCTTTTATTATTCCTGCATGAATATTAAAACTACAGTCTGGCTGTTCTAAAGCAACATCTGCGTCCAATTACCCGAGCACTGCTCCAGATCAAGTCAAGAACTGCTGCTTTTCTCAGGGGTTCTTCAAAATCATCATTTGTGACATCAAAACAATTGCACTCGGCATCAAACCCGACATGTGTGATCCAACCTACACAAGGGTAAGTAATTCTTTCTTTTGCTTTTCTGTCCAGTCCTTCCTGCCCCTCTGATTTTCCTTAACAGAGCAGTCACTCCCTCCATCACATTGGGTAGTCAGTTAGCAGGTTAGTTGTTCTCCACAGAGCTGGTATTTCAAGTCCAGATGACTTCTACTGATCAAACCCACCAGGAATCAGATTTAACGCTAGAGCTTTCTTCAACAGATACTGCCACTTCTCCCTTGGATTGAGCTATTCCATCTTTCCTGTGTAATTTGTGCCCCAGTGTTAGAAGGTCCCACTGACAGACCTGAATCTAAACAGATAAGCATCCCCATTTCAAACTGCCTGTTTCGGTTCCCTGTTGCATTTTCCAAACCTGGCTGTCAGAAACACGTAAGCTTTGTTTCAGCCACCCATTTATTTTCACCCTAATTTACTATTGAAATGGGACTATCTGCTTAAGCTACTCTTGGCCATCTCTACTGCATGCCACCAACCTCAAGCCTGACACTTGTTTGAAGGCACACAGATCTTAAAACCTCACCCCAAGCAAATGCATCATCCCAAACTGTGTGCTCTTTCACACCTGACACTGCCTTTAAGAAACAGCTAAGGACTCCCCTATGGAAGCTTTTCAATTTTAAGTGCCAGAAGCCTGGTTTTGATTTCCTCTAGACGAAAGTTTTCCTTTCTGCACAAGCTCCCTCTGTTCCACGCTTCTGTAGTTCCCAGTGAGTCTGAACATTTTCCTCCTACACCACACTCCCAGCCACACACTGAGGCTCTTCTATGTCTGACCTTGTACTTCTCCGCAGGTGACAGCAGGGGCATTCCAGGAAACACCATCAGAAGAGCTTTTAAGTTCCTACACAGAAAACCTAGTTCTGCCTCTCTGCTGTACCTTCCCGAGAGGCGAGTTCCCAAGCAAGCCGTGACCATGCTCCTCCCCAACACTCCCTGTAAGCCTGTCCAGGTATCTACTGACAGCACCACTTCTGTACCTCACAACCCTGCCTTCTATCATCACTCAATTGATAAATACCAATAAACAAACTGGTACATAGTCTACCACCTAAGATAAAGAGGACACACAATCAAATCCCTCCAGGAACACGGAACTCACCACAGAGTGGTGCAACACTCTTCCAGAGAAGGAAACAAACTCAACAAGCCTATTTATGTAAGTACATGTTTGGGATACCGTATCATCCCACTAGATATGTGTGCAAAGCCCTCAAAGTGTTTTAATCCAGCAAAAGCACTTCTTATTAAAAAAAATATATATAAAAAAGAGTAATAAGACTTAGTAGAAAAATATTGAGAAACCCCTCCTTTCAACCTCTGGTCAGCTCCTAATGTCAGTTCTAAGGTGCACCGTACTCATTTCCTCTGCTGCAGTACATTCAGGGTCCCTGCTAACAGAGTCTCCAAAGCAGAAGGCTGCATTGATACATGACAGAAACACACCACGCAGCACTTCTGCTCCTGGTTCACAGTATTCCACTCATTCTATCCTTTACTCTTTGTCTGACCCTTGTTCTCACAGATGTTACATACACAACAATCCCCAAATGAGTGTTAAATCACATAATACTAAAAAGCATCCAGTTTAGACTTCAGGCAGACATCACCCATGTCCACATGCACGTTCCACCAGTTCCACAGCTGCATGCTGTAACTCAAGAAGGCCCCTGATCTTCTTCAGGTGTCCACCTAGAGAACTTCAGAAGAGGGTGAGCAAGGTCTCGCAGAAGGACAGAGGAATCGTGTTCACTGTCTGCCAGACCTACCATTCCATGCAGCACACCCCATGCTGCATCTTGGCAGCATCAGAAACGTTTCAACTCTCAGTAACACTGATTAATTCTTCCTTGAAAAAAGAAGTAATAAATCAATTGTTAAGTTACCATAAAGAATAATTCTTAACCACCAGGATTAAGATAAGAGGGAAGAGCCTTTGTGATCACAACTAATGTAACAAAACAGGTTGGACACATGTCTAATTGTGGTACTTCAAATGAAAAGCTAATCATCCGAACACTCATATGGACAACAGAGGGTGGCACATCAACACACATACAGACAAACTGGGGGGGCATGTTTACTGTTAATTAATAATACAAGCTAAATTAGGATGGTTATTTTGAAATCACAATGTCTACATGAGGACTTACACCTCTAGCTTTAGACAAGAAACTGACATTAAACACACCAGGTTACTTTCTCCCGTAGCTAAGCTCCTGGATGATATAGCAGGAGCCACCCAGCCAAACATCAACACAAACCAGACAAACTAAGAACACAGGCCTGAGAAATCTTTTGCCCAAGTCACAACCCATTTCTCATTCTGTGTTTTTATTGTCTATGTCTCAAATAGGAAACACTTTTCTTGATGCCATAGCGCATACCCACGGAGCAGATCTTTCAGCAGAAATCATCTCCTGCACCACTCTGGGCTGGAGTTCAATTCCTCTGTGCTTAAGTCATAAGAAGAATGGGGATGGAAAGGACTTCTGGAAGTCCCTTCTGGCCCCTGTCCAGTTGCTCAGAGCCTTGTCCAACTATCCCAAAGCTAGAGACCCTACAGCCTCCCCTAACAACTTCTTTCAGTGCTTAAAAGCTCTCAGGGTGAAGGACTTAAGTTCGTACAAGAACTCTTTCCTGATGACCTCCTGGGCTGCTTGTGGTAACTACCTTTCCTCTGCCTCCCACCGTGCACCTCAGAGTCTGCCTCAGATTTCTCTTCCACGGGCTACACAGGCCTTCTGTGGTGAGAAACAAGGGGGCTTTTATTCATTCTGAATATGTTTCAGTAAGCTTATTTGCATTTTGCAAGATGGAAACAGCATCTCTCTTGCCTATAGTCTTTAAAAGGAATGGTTACGACTGTCCCTTCCTAGCCAAAAACTTGCCTCTTTCCCCACCACGACTTCATCACAACCTGAAACCGAGTTACGAGCAGAGCCTGGTTCTCTCTACAACCCAACAACCGCACACAAAACCCTTTCATTCACTGTTAAACCCG
>NW_009925112.1:0-18633 GCF_000696875.1 Nestor notabilis
AGCCCAGCTGGCAACCCGGAACCACACAGCTACTCACTCCTCCCTTTCTTCTTCCCCCCACTCCCAGAGGGATGGAGATGAGAATCAGAGGAATGTAACTCCCATGGGTTGAAATAACAGCAGTCCAGTAACTAAGGTATAACACAAAACCACTACTGCTACCAATAACAATGATAAGAGGAATAAAAAGGGGAGAGGACACAACCGTTCACCACCTGCCAACCAATACCCAGCCCAACCGGAGCAGCGATCTGGGCCTTCCGGGTAACTCCCCCCAGTTTCTATACTGGACATGACGTGCTGTGGTATGGAATACCCCTTTGGCCAGTTTGGGTCAGGTGTCGTGTCTCTGCTTCCTCCCGGCTTCCCCTCCTCTCTGGCAGAGCAGGAGACTGAGAAAGCCCTTGGTCGGAGTAAACATTACTGAGCAACAACTAAAACCATTGGTGTTATCAGCATTGTTCCCAGGCTGAAAGTCAAAAACACAGCACTGCACCAGCTACTAAGAAGGAGAAAAAATGACTGCTGTAGCTGAACCCAGGACAAAGGTATACATGGGTGCTTAAATATGCCCTCTCCAGGATGAATGTCCCGTTAACATTATAACACAGAACAATCACTGTATTTGTCTCTATGCATCTGGTATGACTTACAGTCAAAACAAAATAAACGTATTTAGGAAAGCATAAGCATTTCAGCAGGAGAAAGCATAATAGTGAGGAAAAACTTACATGTTTTGATAGATTTGGGCTCTTTGAGTCAACATCATAGCTTAAAAAGAAAGAAAACATTATTATCAGTTGCCAGATGATAGATCCAAGATAAATGTAAAGAGACAGAACCCAAACAATTCTTTCACCTACTTCAGTGTGTGGAATTTACACAGATACATGAATGGAAGTCTCACCAGTAAGGGAGGCAAACTGAATCATCACAGATTATAGCATTAGGTTCACTAGCTATTTTAAATGAAACGGTTTTCAACAAAGTGCAGCCTGCTAAGAGAAATTATTTTGATATTCTTGTTTGAACAATGAAACCTGCCAAAGAACAGAACAAAAATTAAAAAATAATTTCAGAAAAAAACCTGTGGATTATTTTTTTAGGTAATTCTTCAGTCATTTGACTACTTAAATAGAAATAACTGACAATAAACTGAATTGCTTCTAACGAGTTTGACTTGTTCTTTTCATTTTATCAAGAGATATACTTACAGCTTGCTTTCTGTTGCAAAAAATACGAATCATATGTGGAGTTTCTTTCTTTGAAAAATAACATTAAAAACAGATACTCAGTTTTGAGTTCAGAATAGATTTGTGTCCAGTGGAAGAGGCAGCCAAATCAACGTTCCTACACAGCCCCACCTGTACTTTATTTCAGCAATGCCTTACCTACTTGGAAAAGAATCCTTTATTTCACAAAGTGACTGTTAAAGTTATTTTAAATAGCATGCAATAGTTATATCAGCAGACTTAATGGCATTAAACCCAACTTCTAAAATAAAAAATAGAGTCTGCACCAGGCTTTGTACCTCGCCATCTAGAAGCACCCTGTAATCTATCTTAGCATTGACTATTTCCTTTCACTCCTTGAAACAGTTAAAGTCTAGATGGAAACAGCTGGCTGCTACTTATGTTTTGAACACAATGGAACTTTTCTCCTTGCTCATCCCTCTAATACTTCTGTTAACACAGAAAGCATTTTGACCTGCTATAAAAAGACATTTACAGCTGAAGAAAAAGCAGACATTTTTTGTTTGTTTGTTTCCACAATACATGAAATGCTGCCATTCAAAAGTATTTCAGTACACTAAAATCATTTCAGTAAAAGCTTGATTATCACAAAGAATGGAGTGATAAGAACGGGATGAAATGTAACAGATGACATGCAAGGTGACCTGGTGACTAGAATCTCAATTCCATATTCCAAGGAATAAATGAAACTCAAACCAATCCCACCTGTGGAATTAAATTAGTACATCCAGAATTAACATCAAAAGCCATCTACTTCTAGAACAACAGCTGTCATTTTAAAATCTTACAATTTAGTATACTGAGATGCATACTGGCACTTATTTCAGTAAAGAAAATTTTGTCTGTGTACTACCTGTACAGTAGTATATTTCTGGGCAGTATGTCCATACCTGTTCTTTTGGCTATGCTGCAAGAATATGTTAATATTTTGACATCCTTAGCTTTTTAACTATTTCTAAAAGTAACAATTGTGAGTAGGATTGTACTTTGACCAGTTAACACCAGCCAATTTTCTTAAAAGTTGGTTGTTGTTACATTACACATTTATTTCTGAGGAAGTAATGCTAAAATCAATCATGTTTATTAATGTATTCTATGTCAATAGATACTATCTCAAGTTCATTTTATGGCGCACTAAACTTCGTACGTTTACAGAGGCTGAAACATTAGAATCAGAGATTTTTAACTTACAAATCAAATCGCAGATTCTCTCTTTCTTCAAAGAAGTAGTCCATTATAAATTTTCTTACAAAATCTGGATTTAAAGTATTATCAATTACTTCTGTTCTTCCAAACTGTAAAAGAAAAGTGGAATTTTAAGCCACATACTATACTGAAGTATAATTAAGTAGACTGCCAATACCAGCAATACGTGTGACGTGAGAGAGCCTGTAAAAATTCTTTGGAACGGATGCCATGAAAGAAAATGACTCTGTTTACATGAACAGATCAGTTATCTGTGGATGAAGATAGTCTGGCAGAAGACCTCATGTTTCAGTATAGAGTGGAGCACACCTTCTATTGTATGACCTAAAGTTTATAAACATCAGGTCTCAAAGCCAAGCAGAATCCACAAAATTTTTGTGGAAGAAATTCAGTAACATAATAACCCATTGTTCCCAACAAAACAAAACAAAACAGAAACAACAGCAAGCAAAAGTTTGCATGTATTGCTTATTTTAGATAGCTTTAAATACTAGGAAACAGCCTTTCTGTTAGAAGTGTGTAAGTTTTGCCTTACCTAGCTCCTACTTCACCTCAGTTCAGCTCTCTTTTTCTCTCTCCTCTCTCTAATGTTTCTGCAAAATGCCTTTTCTCTCTTGGTGTTTACAGGAAGAGCCTCAACTCTTGTCAACATGAAAATATTTTAAATAAATAAATAAAAACCCAACCCATCAGAACCAAAAGACTTCAGTTCCTATACATCACAAATATAAATGACTGATCATAAAATATCAACGTGATAATTTCATTCCTGTTTTAACCATTCTTTCAAGATACTCAGGAAACAAACCAGAAAAGTGGTTACTGAAATGAGCATTTCATTTTGTCTTACACATTGTACATACCAGGACATGTTTGAATATAGCCTACTGAAAAGCTTCTTGACAATCTGCTGGAAGATCATCATTAAGGAGTCCTCAAAACTACCATTTGGGACTAGAGACTTCTGAATGACTCAAAGACTGCCAAACTCTTCATTGATAGGACTTACTGAAATCAATAAACATGGATAAAGAAAGAATAAACCTGACTGCAACTGAAGGTTTTTGAGATGCATTTCCTAAAAAGGTTTTTACATCACGAAGTGAATCTAGCCACTATAATGTGCACAGAGCCCCTCAGCCTCCAGGAGGAGCCGCCGTATCCCAGCCCCTACATACTTAACATATATGTGGTATGAAAGTACAGAGCATACTCCACTTTCTCCTCCTCTCAAAATTAAGCAATTTCTTTCATTGCTTGATCCTTATTAAAACAAAGTAGTAAAGAACTCCAGCCACATTATTTGAGTGCTTTAAAGAAACTCCATTACAGTCAGCAGCTCTTTTTTTCTCCTTGGAATGACCATGCCTGCATGTGTTCAAAGGGCAGGGGACTGACTGCAAGCACCTTCATTCACACAGGTTATCTGGAGAAGTGTGCCTATAGCTAAGAGGATGACTGATTTGCAGAAAGCAACTACCCATCCAAAGGTCTCAGGTACAACAAAATGTTCAACAAAAGTTAATACATCTTCAAGACACAGCTCTATAAAGTCCCAGTAAAAGGAACAATCCTCAGGAGCAACACAGTGGTGATTTGTGTCTTTACAGAGTGTGCTTGAATCCTGTTAGGTACCTTCCACTTTTGCTATGCTGCGAGATGTTCAACTGGGACAGTCTTATTCAGAGATCTCCATATTCCAGCACTTCCTATAAAAGACAGAGAAGCAAAACTATCTTCCCAATGAACAATACCATCTCCAAATAAAAAGGCAAAGAATATTTAACATATAGTGTCAGTTAGCATACTCCTTTACCAAGACTTTCCACCATTTCTTAAAACCTAGGTGGAATGATTTCCTGGTGTCATTGGAACCTTGATACTCCCCGCAAGAAGGCTTCTAAGTATGTCCTAAGACACAAATTGTTCAGAAAGCAAGCTTACTCATTAGCAGTAACTGTATTTCTTCAACTCTCCTAAGCCAAAGCAGTATCTATGAAAGGGGTAAGCATTCTAAAGACACAGGCAGGAGAAATCTCCAGAAGCTCTCCAGAGTGATGAAGTTACTAGAAAGTCAAAATGAGATCCTGGAGTCTTCTAAGAGAGGAGTATCACAGGACGCACGTGATCCTGGAAACAGATCAGAACAACAACAAATAGTTTGATCCTTACTGCTTGTTTTAGATGAAAAAAGTCAGTCTCTTGAGAAATGATTCAAGGTATTCTCTGAAATGTTGCAGTAAATTTGACAGGCATATTGCTGTAAAAAACATTTTCTTGAACCAACACTGGTGACTACGATGGCCAAATATTCATCAGTGAGAAACAACACTAGTAGTAGGAAGTTGGCATTTCTAAGGCAATAAGTACGGCTAGAATATTTGCCTGGGCTAAAGGGTCCTTCTTTCCCCTCTGAATAGTAAGGCTCAAATTTTATGTATATTCAAAGTCTCCGGTTTTCAGGTCAAATAAACCTCAGTGTTTATAAATAAAATCTTCCCCTGTCAGCTGCATGTTTTATAACATTCAACAATATTGGATCTAGGAAAAAATGAAAGCTGCAGTGGCTGATAAAATGAAATATGCAGCAGTATTTAAGCATTTAGTAGTGTGTGAAGGTATGCACTGAAAATGAAAAGCTGCTCTCTGACACAAGCCAGTAAACAGCAGTTCATCACACCAGGGATGAGAAGTGAAAACAGTGGGGTCATAGGGATGATCCATTTTGCAGTTCTGAACACGAATTTACCTCCTGTATTTTTTCCCCCTCAAGGGTCATGTTTCTTCCATTAGCACTCTTACAGCAAATTGCTCAAATTCTCTCAAAGCTGCATAAAGACAAGATTTATTCTTAGCACTGAAATCCAATAAATCCTGACCTATTGTAGAAGCAAAAGACTCCAGGTCTTCAAAAAACAAGATCCAAGGATGGCTGCATTGCAACTGGCAAAGCTACCAGAGGCACAACAAGTAAGCGAAGGACACATACTAAATTCTAGTCTCTCATGCTACGTCCAACAGAATCAGACACACATATACAAAGATGTACAAATGAAAGTATCTCCCAGCCTTGTGCAGATTCAATAGCAAATTGTCCTGGGAGACTCCTTAATCACCAGGCAGGAAAAGAAAGCTTACTGAAGTTCTTAAAATGCTCAAATTAGGACAAGCTTGAAGGAGAACACGAGGGTCTTCAATCATGTGGAACCTACAGTTATATATACATGGAAGACAGAGGGAAACAAAGAACACAGAGCTGTAGCCTAAGAAAGTTTACTTTCTGCTGCTAAAACCATCGTCTAAATTGAAAGGCACAAACCCAAAATAACTGGGTGAGCTCAGAGGA
This sequence comes from Nestor notabilis, assembly GCF_000696875.1. Classification (NCBI taxonomy): domain Eukaryota; kingdom Metazoa; phylum Chordata; class Aves; order Psittaciformes; family Psittacidae; genus Nestor; species Nestor notabilis. The sequence continues at coordinate 5,806 of NW_009925112.1, forward strand.
CAACTTGTCTAAAGAGTCCATTTAGGGGCACTAATACCTCTCAACAAACCTCTGGCCTGACACCTTCATAAATAGATCATTTTGTGACAGTATGATCTTTCTTGAAATACTAAAGGCAGTTTGCACAACAGAAGGATACACTTGACTTTGGAAAAGACATTCGGAGGAAAATAAAGTTAGTGACTAAGGAAAACAGACAAGAATCATAGAATACTTGGGGTTGGAAGGGGTTTCGGGAGATTCTCCAGTTCCACCTTCCTGCTCAAAGCAGGATGAGCTAGAACAGGTTGTCCAGTCAGGTTTTGAGTATGTCCAAGGACAACGTCTCTGGGCAACGTGTTCTGGTGCAAGATCAGTGAAAAGGGTTTCTTCTAATGTTTAAATAGAATTTTCTGTATTTCAATTTATACCCATTGACTCCTGTCCTTCCACTGCATACAGCTGAGAATAGTCTGTCTCTGCCTTCTGTACTGCCTCACATCAAGTATTTATAAACATGGATAACGTCCAAGCCTCCTCTTCTCCAGACTGAACAATCCCAGCTCTTTCTGCCCCTCCTCATATGAGAGATGCTCCAGTATTGTTAACATCTTAGTGGCCCTTTGCCAGACCCACTCTAGGATGCCTGTATCTTTCTCATAGAAGGGAGCTCAGCACTAGACACGGCATTCCAGCTATGGTCTCACTGGTGCTGAGGGCAAGGATCACCCCTCTTGCACACTCAGAAACCCTCTCCATTTCACTCAGATGGAAGGAACTAAGGGACTGGGAGCGTGACAACCTCTACAAGCACATGAAAAAGCAAGATGCAAGCACATAGCAAGGTAAAGGAAAGCACTTTTTCCTTTTGTTACTATATAACATAAAATGACTGTGACTGGAGGGGGACATGGACACTCAGACAAAAAAAAAAATCCAGCTTATTTAGACAGCCTTGTAGACTCTCTCACAAAGTTTAACAAAGACAGATTCAAAGTCCTGTGCTGGTACGGGGGACTGAGTGGTGTGGTATGAGCCATGATGATTTAGTAACACATTGAGTTGTATTAGAGTCAGCACAGCCTGAAGATCAAGGGCAACAATTATTCCCCCTCTATTCAACATGTGTGGGGCCCCACCTGGAAAACTGGGTACAGTCTGGGGCTCTAAATACAACTGAACCAACAGACTGGAGGCAGTAAGTTAAACAGACCCTAAATAAATAAATAAATATAAAAACAATCAGGAGGCTGAAGCACACAACTTGAAGGAAAGCCCATGGAGCTCAGTTTGCTCTGCTTGGAGAAGAGAAGGTTTAGGAAAGATCTGCTTCCACGATTGTCCTCCACTACCTAAACAGCATGACAGAAGACAGACCCAGACTGGTCACTGAGAGCACAACAAAAGGACAAGATGCAACAGTCAAAAGTGGCAGCAAACGAAATTATGAAGTGATATAGAGAAAACTCTTCCAGAATGAGGGATTAAGCACTGGAATGGGTCACCCAGAGAGCTGTGCAGTCTCTGCTCTTAGTGAATGTCAAACCTTATCTGGGAGAGGCCATGTGCAACCTGGGCTAACTTTGAAGATGGCTTCGCATGGATCAGGTGATCAACCAGACACAACAGATGAATACGAGGCTGGATAACACAAAGGTTCCTTTCACCTAAATTATTCCATGATTACATCATACTTTATATCTTGGGGTTTTATAGTTGCATTAGCAAACAGAGCTATGTATGAATTAGAAGGATGTACGAATTGTAGGAATGAGAAAGAAAAGTTAATTCAGAAGGAAAAAAAAGTTATAAAGTAGCAGCTAAGTGTCAGTTTTCATTTTTTTAAAACAGTAAAGTATCATAAATGTGTAAGTACTTTTCCTCCCATCAAACCTGCGTTTTTTTCAGTAAACAATATTTCACTTTACACTATAACCATGTTACACTTGGGAAATCTTTTGGACTTGATTTAAAATGCATGACAGAATTGTATCAGTAAAAGAAGATAAATGTGCAATATGCTGATGATTAAATCCCACTGAGGCCAGAGAAGGCCTAATAGAATGCCTGTTACATTGCTACCTTTATCTCTCATCAGTTAGACTGAAATTGTTACAAAACTCTAGAGATTCAGTGGCACTGCTAGCTTTTCTTTAAATTATTTTAAATTACTTTTTTTTAATTGAGGCTTGGTTTTTTGGTCTGTTTACTTCTTTCCAATGGCTATACAAATCATTCCTTCACATTAAATATAACTAATTATTTAACTGAAAAATCACTATTAAAATTTATCTTATAGATGACATTAAAATGCTGGCCTCTAAGAACCAGCAGTCTACACTTTTCAGCTAAATGAAGCACCGTCTTTTAAAATCTGTTTTCCCAATTACCTACAGCCTTTTTAAGCAGAATAGGTTATTTCTATAACCCAGTCACAACCAATAACATAGCTGCTAATTAATTAGTTCTCCACATGGCCTAGTTTCCCCACTAACAGTTGTGTTAAGTTAAAATCTTAATATGGCCATCAAGCAAATAACTTCAGAGACATCATTTGGGAGAGCAACCGAATCAATCCTTCTCTTGACCCACTCCAGCAACTCAGTATCTCTTGTACTGAGGAGCCCAGAACTGAACACAGGATTCAAGATGCAGCCTCACCTGTGTCAAGTACAGTCATTAGTATTACTTCCCTAAAAAAAAAAAGCTACAAAACAAATAGATTTTTACAGAATTAAACAGGATAAATATATAAAAGGTACTATGAAGATCTGGCAGCACAGCATTAGTCATACCGAGTGATCAGACAGTAAAATGGCAGATGAAATTCCATATGGATGAATGAAACACTTACATGCACATGAGGAAAAAACGTAACAGCTAACTTAATACATCAGTTAGGGTGGCTGAATAAGCAGCGTGAACACATAAAGAGAGAAGCCTTTCTGTTGATAAACTGTACAGGGACAAGGTTTAGTTCATGACGGTATTTTTTGATTTTCTTAGAAACTGGTTACTTTTGCTACCTTGGGATTCCACCATAACTTCCCTAACTGCCTTCTCTCTCAATGTAATAACACAATCAAAAAAGTTGCTTTTTTTTTGGTTTTTTATCTCCAGCATATTTGCTTCAGATTAAAAAAAGTGAATAGAATCAATGAACGGGAAGGCCTGAAGAATGGGAAGCCACGAGCAATTATTTTAGAAGACACAATGGAAATTTACTGAGGACATAAAATTACATTTGGCAGCTCATGAAGTCATGTCTGAATTCCAGACAGGTACACAAATGTAATGCGCATCCAATGCATTGCTACAGTAGATGGACCAGAGGGGCTCAGAGCCTTGCTTCATAGGCAGTTCCTTAACACTTACCCATTGGTGAATATTGCCAGTAAAACTGCAGTCGGTTGCATATTTTACAATGCCTATTATTGAACATTCAACTTTGAAATGCTCCCTCTTGTTTTCAGAATTAACAGCCTCTTCGAAATGAAGAAATTCAGACTCTTTCCATATGTCATTTAAGGCTTCTGTAGATAACAGTAAGTTACGCTGAGCCGTATTTCAAATGTGTCCTTATAAAGTAAGGGGAAGTAAATGTTTTCAAACCAAGCTCCAATTCTGATGATGCATTTGTTGCCAATTATATTAATTGAAATACCTGATAATCACACTATAAGTGAAACCAGGGAAACTGGTTCAAAAACAACACCCTATTAAACTGCAAACAAAACATTTTAATTCTTTGCTTAGGATTCGGTGCACAAGAATAACATTGGGTAAAAAACCTAGAATTTGTACCATAGACAAACAGTCAGTGCCCAGAAACCATCTACCCTTCATTAAATGAAGGGTTTGATTTAACTATTGTATTGAATCCATCTGAATAGCTTGGCTGAAGGGAGAAAAAAAAAGCACAATGCTACAATAGAGTGTTAAGAAAATTACGGAGATTATGAAATGATTTACTGCGTTTGTGATCCCCAAGTATTTTATGCAGTGCTCAAAAGAAACTAATTAGGCAAAAGAAGGAAGAGAAATATGCAAAAAAGGATAAACAAGGTAAAGTGTGTTGCCATGACTGAACAGCATTAACATCTACACATATTGTCAGGGGCTTGTTATTTGGCTCAGATTTGTCTTCTCCAAACAGTTCCAGGTGAAATCCACCTATACAAGCTAGTAAAATATTAAGTAAGTGTTTAAATCCAACAACATGGACACATATACAGAATTTTATTGAAAACACACAGTATTAGTGCATTTACCACTGCAGGCATAAAAAGCATAAAAATAAAGATATTTTATATAAGATTACCCATCCAATGTATGTATCAACTAATCTTCTACCTACCACTTTATTTTTTGACCACTGGTATAAATATAATACACCACAACATGTAAAATGCAATCCTGACTCAGTTCCTCTATCATGCCAACCTCTGAATTTTAACTGTCATGACAGCTAGTAGGAATGGGATTCTACTCACCTAACTTTACATCTGACATAGTTCAAAGTGTAGGCTTTTGATCATCACTTGGAGGCATTTCTAAAGAATGATTCATCTGATATAAGGCAGACACCTAAATTAGGTCTGATGAACTGCCCTCAGGATGTTATCTTTTTCCTTTAACTATAAATAGTTTAAATAGTCAACTGAGTTGTAAATACCTGTACCTACACCTCCTCCTGATAGACACTATAGAGATGATTATGTCTTAAAAGAAAAAACAAAAACAGACAGAAAAAACTAACCACCAAGCCTCAGATTTTCTAGCAACTGCCATGTCAAGTCTGGTTTAATCCCTGAAGTTCCTAGACTGGCATATAACAATGCTAATACCACATGCCAAAGTGGTTATATGCAGCCAAGATACTCGAAGCAGTGTCAAGATGCAATCCAAGCAATAATGTTGCACACTGCCCTGTTCAAGTGTTTTTTGTTCTGGTCAAGGAGATGAAATGGCAAAAGACAATACAAAGCTATAAAGAGGTGACACACTGCAACCATTACAAACTTGGACCTGTTAAAATCACGAGCAGATGGAACCTTTCCATTGACAATCTCCTAAATGACCTCAAAATGAGCACACACAACAATTTTTAAGGTGATAATTTTACAATTTTTCCATCAGGACAATTATATTAAAAATGGTTAATACTTCTTTTAACAGTTACACCAGAGAAGCATGAAAATTCCACAAAATTACCGATGAACCTTAGACAACAATAAACACCAGAATTTCTGACAGAATCCTCTTAACCCTAGCCCAAAAGAGGACATGAATGCTTTAGTAATGATCAAGGCTTGACTGCCAAACCACACCAAGTCACCCAAATGTCTGAAGACTCCTATTTTTTAGAATTAGCTATCCAGACATTTAGAACTCTGTGTATGTCCACTACTTCTGCCAATTTAATTGATTTATGAATTCCAACTTAGGGTTCTCAGACTGATATTTCTTAACACAAATCAGAGGAATGTGATCCAGTAGGTATACTAAGAGGATGTCTAGGGCACAGTTGAGAACAGAGAGCAGCAATTTCACTGAACCCAGCAAATTTCATAGGTACAATGTTTCATGTACAGCTCAATTACATGAGTTTTTTTCCAAGCAGGAGACCAATTCAATTCTCTTATCTCATAAAGACTGAAACCCACATCCACCATGTTTCAGTAAAGCAGAAAATACGTTTCTCCAGGCAACTACCTAGTATAAGGGAAGAGGTCTAGCTTCTGTGCCCCTGGCCCCTCCACTGGAATGTTTAAATAGTAGTAATAATATGAAATATCAATTCTGAAAACATAAACATCAGTCCTCCTCTCTTTTATAGGGAAAAATAGTAACATAGTTCATTCCTCTCTTGGCTTTTTTTCTTAGAACACATGGCCACACAGCGGACCTACAGTGAAGAACAGTTCCATCAATCCCCTCTGTAAGGCAGCTAAATAGAACATTTTATCAGTACAGGTATGACAACTGTCAACTCTTTCAAAGAATAGTATTAATGGAGAAAAATTAGATGACTAAGTAGAGGAGACAGTTCCAGGCTGTAAATGTTGAACTGCTGTAGATAATAAATTTAGAGGTACTTGATTTCATTTCTTAAAACGTATCTGTCCAGTATTTACAGGTTAACACGATGTAGTCCAACCTACGCACAATCCCCTCCGTCCCGTGTTGCCTGGTGTATACACTATTCAGCAGCACCTAACTTCTCCCTAACACTACATGGGAAAAGTAGATCTCTGCTACAGCTAGAAGCTTGTTTTGCTGACACCAACGATGACCACAGCTGAATCCTTCCACAGAACTTGTACTGATCGAGTGCCTTCATCTCTTGATATCCACAAACCTTGTCCAGAGTGATAGCTAAGCTTGATTTCATTTATCTCCAGGAGACTGTAAAACAGGAAACTCATATATTTTCCCTAACTTTGTTTTCCCTTTTGATGGAAATACATGATAAAGATATGGCAATTGAGATTAATGTGATTAGCTTTTAAATGTTTACTGGTACATAGGACTCCCATTGTTTAGCATGGCATTAAAGAGGCTATGACATGCCCTCTGATGCTAGGGCAAATAACCAGCTTCAAGTATACTCAAAAGGTTTATACATCTATGAACACTTATCTTACCTCTCTCCATTCTTTGTTTCCAATGGCTTGTGTGTACAAAACACAGACTGGGAAAAGAAAAATAAAAAGTTTCAGCATTTGACATATAATAATTTTCAGCATTTGACATATTTTAAGTGAACCAATGTTGTAGTGTGTTGTGCTGTTGTAATTATTAACTAGAACAATAAAATAGTAATTTGTTTTCTCTCAGTTTTCAGTATGGTCTAGTTGTTGCAGCACTGACCTAATAAATAGGGTGGTTCTGAAACAGGAAGCAACACTTGCACTTGACCTCCAGCAAATCACTTGACAATCCGTAGCAGCAAAATTGGATAAAAGCAGGTTTTCATTAAATGTGGATGGTCTGGCTATCCTAGTTAATCTAATGCAAAATTACCCTAAATTATGCTTCTTTCAAAAGATAAGAGAATTAAAATAAAAACAAATGAGGACCCTACTGCAAAAAGAGATAGGGGAAATAAAAGTGGAAAAAGGAAAAAAGTAAGTTCTCATGTTTTCTTCCTTAATTCTGCTTTATATATTTATATATATTTAAGTGTCTTGCATATGCATCCTTTTTTAAAAAAAACTAAAAAAAGCCCCACAATAACAAAAAACAAAACAAAACAAATAAAAAAAAAAACCAACAAAAAAACCCCAAACCAAACCAAAAAAAACCCTCAAACAAACAACAACAAAAAAACCCCAACACCTCCCTCCCCCAAAGAAAACAACTTAAACCTAATAAAATATAGAATTAATTAAGTTCTTTGACCTAGGCGTTTTTTTGAAAGACCAAGCAACCTACTCCAATAGGCATCACTCCCCTTACAGATACAGTTTTCCATTATAGAACCCACCACACATCAATCTGCAGCATCCATCACAGGGACTGGTGATGGAGGTATAGTGATTATAATCAGATCTTTTAAACACTATTATACGTACAAATAATTTGCACTGAAGTTGTACAATAAACTTTTTTTTCCACAGTCTTGAACTAGTGCAGCTAAGAACCATAAAGCAACTTTTCCCTGAAACTCTACTACAGCCATTTTCTAAGCAACAGAAATACAGATATTTGAACACTTTTTTTCCTGACAAAATCTTCTCCTGTCCCAATCATTATTTTTCAACAGAAGGTTAAAAATAATATTGTTTTGGGATGCAGCCTTTAACACTAAAGATAGAAGCCTCGCTTTGTTTTCAATAAAGTTAGAATCATCAACAGACCAAAGCAGAAATGAAGTCAAGCTTCAGATTACACTTTCTTCTTACTTGAAAGGTATCTGCTCCACAGACACACAAAAAAACCCATTCAAACAACAACAACAAAAAAAATCCCATTAGGCAGTAGCAAATAAGAATAGCAGCAGGAAAAAAGCAAGTTCAATATTTTAGCTTACACAGAAGTTAAAAGTTAACACAATTCAGCTTTTTCTCAAGGAAGGTATTTTAGTAGAAGAAAAAAACTTACAAAAAAATTTAATATCATTCTCTGTCTTTCTCCTTTTACTCTAAATGAAACCTTGGACAATCGTCCTCCAAGCTTTGGTTCCTGCTTAAAGTCAGATGATTCCAAACCAACAAACCTATTTTTACAGCACAGTCTGAAGCAGACTGCTATTACGTGAAGAATGAAATTATATGAGAAAATGGTGAAATGGAAGCTATGAAATCAGCTATGGAAGTTTCTGAAGGTTACTGAACTTCTGACTAACCTTTGCACCTAGTATGATCTGTGCCAAGGTAACCCTGGGAGAAGAAGGAAATGTCAAAGGAAATTCCCATAGGTACTAAAAAAAGCAAAAAAGAATTCTCTGGAAATACCCTTCCTGCCAACACAGAATGAGCGCTTCCAAGCGAAGGTATAGCCATACCTATGGTCAGAAATATTAACATTTCTAATTCTTAACTCTGGACACTGATACCACAGTGTCAAATTCAAGGTAAACTTAAGGAAATCTTACAATGAAGAAGAGGGTGGAAGTGTCAACAGTTATCATTCAGTTGTAGATAGTTCCCAAAATATTACAGTCTGCACCTTCTTATTTTCCCAGACTGGTGAAGTTCCCTTACCCTGCTCTGATGCCTTCCCATTCAATGCATACATGCGTATTCTTTAGCCTGGCAACTACTGTTACACCCAAACTGCCCACTTCAGTTTTTCCAAACATAACAACACATCTATTCCCTTCCAAAGAATTATGAGCCACAATGAAGCTGATCTTTACTACATGCTACCTAAATCTTTCCATGATTCTACAGCCAGATGTAACAGGGGCTCCCCATTACTCTTCACTGACCAGCTTCTATACTTTCTAGGCAGAGCTTCCTGAAGGTCCCTTTGTCTCAATTGTCATGAGATTCTTCTCACTGAAACTATCTTCTATGGGGAGAGCCTCCAGGGGGAGAGTTTTTACCTCTCCATTCTTTCATATCAGACTCTTTATATTAGCATAATCCAGACTCTTTCTATTAGCATAATCAGGAGTCACAGGACTCCACATTAGTACATTCCATCCTGACCACGGTGCTGCCACCTCAGCTGCACAGTAGTTCAGTTTAGCTAGCCAGTGCATGGAAAGAAAATGATTCTGCCCAACTCTCATTAGACAAAGAAACATACCAAATTCATTAATCTGTATCTCCTTTGCAGGCTGTCTCAAAAATATTTCTAGGAAAAAAAAAAGGTCTCCAAAATTGAAGAACAGAATGGTCCCAATGCTGCAGTAAATCAATATATATGAGCTGCAGTAAGTCAGTATGACTTGCTTTGACTCCACTGAGGAGAAAGCACCGTCAGTAAGAGACTTCAGTGCTGTTTAAAATACTTCATGAACAGGCCTATCCAAGTCTGTCTCATCTAGATCTAATATCTCTATGTTATTTCTGTAACTTGCCTTGAGGGAGGCAAAGTGCCAGCTTTCTCTTGGCACGAGTATTCTAGATTGCAGGGAACTGGTCAGAATTGGAATAAATACTGAGTAGCAATTACAGGATCAAAACACGGCTAAGCAAACCTCCCAAGAGAACTGGAAAAATCACAAGTTCCTTTTTAATTTCAGAAGACTGTTTATGTTGACATGGGAGTCAACTATATTTATGTGTGTCTCTCTCTGAGAAAAAGACCACGAGAATGAAATCAGATTTTCACTATCAATATGATCTCTAGATAACTGCATTGGAGTTTGAAAAGCGTATTAGAATTGGCCTAGTCAAATCCAATGAGTCCTCAATGTACGGAGTGACGCTATGTGGTTCTATCTTATATGATATCTAATGGTTGTAAATCCAGTGGATCTAAAAGTGCATCTTGTGAAGGTATGATGCTGGTTTTGACACTTTTTTTAGCTAACAGGATAAAGTTACCGTATACAGACCAGCCTAGGAATGGCCTTTATCCGTTATCTCTGTGCTCAACTAAAGGACACTAGGAGCAAACAAACTAAATTGGCTAATAAAAAACCCTACAGAATACTAAAACTAAGTGTACACTGTTCAGAGAGTACCCACAATCAAAGCTGCTTTGCCAAGTAATTTTTCTAGTGCAAATACAGTTTGAACACTTCCAGAGCCCATGCTTCTCTCTTCTCTCTTTGCCAAGGATAGTATTACTGTACTCCATGTTTCTGTACTGCTAACCTGTACAGATAGTCCTGACTGGCAGCATAAGGGGCTACTCACAACTTGAGACCAGATCTCTAAAGCACCCCACCAGTGTGAGTGCTTTAAATAAGCTATTCACCAGAAACAGGAAAGCAGTGTGTTCTGACACTGTGACTGTTGTGACAGGCAAGGTTATGACACTTTAAAAAATATTTCCATATACTGTGAATCCATTAAAAAGCACCACCACTTTACTTCTCAGAAATATTTTAAAGATAAATACTAGGATTCCTTTAGGTCTTCCTGCTACTGTTTCCTTGTGTCCCTTCCCCAGCTTGGGTCACCCAAGCAGCCACAATCACTTGGTCTGCCCACCTGCCCTGTGATGGGCTGCCCACAGACCCTTCAGAGGTGCACTGACTTTTTACATGGAGCGTCTCCTTTCCAGAACGCATCACCAGCAGTGTACGTTTGGAAGTGTGGCTGCAGCAGTATCATCAGCTCTAGCTCATAGATGCTGCTTTTCTTCTTAAGTAAGTGTGAGCAGGGGCCCTGTGTGCTCCCCTGGCTGGCAGAAGTTCTGGCAGGCAATTTACTCACATGGCTTTTAGAGCTGACTGGAACCTGCTGTGACAGCACATGGTGGTTCATGGCCTCCTGCCACACAGGTCACACTGCAGTCCCCTGCTACTCAAACCCTGCAATTTATGCCTGACACAGCTCCCTGCCTGGTACAAACTTGAGGCACTTGTCCCTAATAATATCTGAGTTTAAAAATTAGACAGCTCATCACTTTTGTAAAGGTGCCTTGATTCAATAAAGAGATCTCTGAATTCTATCAGCAGCAATAGGTCAGTGACCACTCTTCAAAACCACTTAACCTGAACAAGTAAGTTTTTATTAGCCAATTAAAGAACAGGTAGTAATATGCAAAACACTCAGATCTGCTTCTGCATGATCTCCCTGCACCAGGGGCACGGTATTAATGTCTCCTTTTTAAAAACACGAAGTATTGTAGGTTAGGAATGTCAAAGGTACACCTAACTTTATGCAGCTTTTCCCCAGGAAGTAGAAGCTTTTCCCATCAAAACTCCATTGTGGAATCTCTCTCAAGAAACTCTGGGTTAAGAATGGACAAACACACCCTCACAGAAGCACTTGAACCTTCCATACTGTTACATGATTCAGTACTCAAGCGTATCCCACCGGGACATGCTTACATGTCCAGACACTTGATAGAAGCGTATGTGTCTCAGGTTATTTCCAATGTCATTAAGCACAATACACTGTATTCTCAGGAAGAAAACCCCAGGCTTAAAAATACCCTTACAGATAAAATAGATATGGGGAGATAACATGACCCATCCATGGCAGTGTTCAAGGCCAGGTTGGACACAGGGGCTTGGAGCAACCTGCTCTAGTGGAAGGTGTCCCTGCCCATGGCAGGGAGTTGGAACTGCATGATCTTTAAAGCTCCCTTCAAACCCAAACCATTCTATGATATGGTAAGACACCATAATCTAAGGACTAGTCATTTAACACTACAGCAGTACTTTGATTAAACACTATCAGTCAGAAAAAAAGAAATTTTTTTGTGGTCTCAGTTCTTTGATAAATATATCAAAGTGTCTGTTACAGGAAGATAGTAATGGATTTTAAATCAAAAGTCCTGTCATATACAAATTCATAGGCATGAGAATTTTTGTGGGATTCAGTCCTACATTAAAAAAACTTACAGGGAAAGTGGTTTCACTACCTGAAATATCTGAAAACGTTAAGTCATAAACCATGATATAATTATTGATCAGGAAAGGTCATGTTTCTCAGAGACATTTTAACTTAATTTCATTTTTCAGCATTTGACTCTAGGATTAGTGGACACTATGTACTAGCAGCAACAAGTGCTTCTAGTTTACTTAGAAGTTTGCTTGCTAGCTTTGAAAGAGATCTAGAACAACAGATTAAAAAGAATACTTTTCTGCATTTATTAATTTTAAGAAAATGTAGGTTTACTCCTAAATAAGGAACCATGTAGCTCAAGAAAGTAATATTTAATACGGACTCTTTAAAGTTCCAGTTCATATAAAAGCGTATCTTATTTAAGTATAACTTAATTACTTTAAATAATTGTCACAAAGACAATATAAACCTAACTGAGAGTGAAGAAAATCACCCACCTAACTTTTAATGCAGCATTTACACATTTGGAGGATGTGATGAAAAAAAAGAAAATGCTATATACTTACTTGGATCAGATTTAGAAAATGTATCTCTGTCCAAAAGATTTCTGTAGGAAGGAAAAAAAAACCCAACATATAAAATAACCTTATTTATAAAAAGCAGTGAAAGTTACAAATAACATACCAATGCGTATGTTTTTAACAGTTTTGATAGTCAGCTTAGTTTTATACCCTTCCAATATGTAAGATTTACTAGAAGTCAGTCAGCACTGACACTTGAGTCCTCTTACATTTAATTTTATTATACATTTTGGATTTGAGCAAATTGTGGTTCATATACTCCAATACCATGAAGTGAAAAGCAACACATGACAAGCATATTAAAAATATATTTTAATTATTATAATTAAAAATTATATTTATTAATAATA